>NC_041390.1:570037359-570039623 GCF_002162155.2 Triticum dicoccoides | reverse complement strand
TGCGACTCCCAAGGGAAAAAGGCTAGGTGGCGAATGGTAAAACCAAGGTTGGGCCTTGCTGAAGAAGTTTTATTCAAGGCGAACTGTCAAGGGGTTCCCATTATAACCCAACCGCGTAAGGAACGCAAAATCCGGTAACATAACACCGATATGACGGAAACTAGGGCGGCAAGAGTGGAACAAAACACCAGGCATAAGGCCGAGCCTTCCACCCTTTACCAAGTATATAGATGCATTAATTAAATAAGATATATTGTGATATCCCAACAAGTAAAACATGTTCCAACAAGGAACGGTCTTCAATCTTCACCTGCAACTAGCAACGCTATAAAAGGGGCTAAGCGAAGCGGTAACATAGCCAATCAACTGTTTGCTAGGACATGGTGGGTTAGAGGTTTGACATGGCAATTTGGGAGGCTTGAAAGCAAGTGGTAGGCATCGTAGCATGGCATAGCAAAAGAGCGAGCATCTAGCAAAGCAAAGATAGAAGTGATTTCGAGGGTATGATCATCTTGCCTGAAATCCCGCAAGGAAGAAGAACGGGTCCATGAAGAAGACAAACAGACGTAGTCGAACGAATCCTCACAACGCGACGTTATCGGAACCAACCCGGAGAAGCAACACCGGGAAGAAACACACAACATAGTAAACAACCAACACATGAACATGATATGATATGCAGGATGCGGTATGCGATGCATATGCATGATTTGACAAGGAATGCATGAACCTGGCCTCAACTTGGAAATCCAAGTGTGCCACTGGAAAGGTGAGATGAAATCGCTTGAAAACGATATAAAGAACGCCAGAATCGGAGGTACGGTTTGGAAATGGCAAGCAATGCAAATATGACACTGGACTGCGATATACAGCAAGTAGCCATCTAAATGCAACAAGATGAACATGCTACATCACTCAAACATGGCAACAAAATACATGGCAGGGATCCATTCAGGATGCTTAACAAAAGACTAGCACTGAGCTACGGCCAATTCATCCATTAACATGTTCAAACAAGCATGGCAAAAGTGCAATTGGTAAACATGTTTCAGATTTAGTGAAATTAACACTTGTCTGGAATATCAGATCAGGTAGCACACTTTGGAGCATAAAATCTATATGCTACAGGGTCTGAACATGCAAAGTAAAGCATGGCATGGAGCTACTCAAAGAGCTTAACAAAAATCCTTTAGTGACCTTGAGCCAAAAGGGATCAGAAAATATAATTGCAAGCATGTGAACATGGCAAAAACATAATCAGTTCTCAGACTTAGTGAAAACTGGAGCATGCTGAAATAGATATCAAGTAGGCATGTTTACGAGCTCGATGCACTCACTACAGAGCAAGTCATGATAATCTAAGTATGTACCCATCAAGAATATACAAAATACAAGCTAGACATGGCAAGAACAATACCATAGCATGCATGGATCAACTACAACATCATCGGCAAAATCGCTAACAAGTAGACAATCTGCCCAGATTCACGAAATAGTAAAAGCAGAGCTCGATTGACTCAAGATAGGGTGCTCCATAGTTGCAAACAAAGACATGGATGGATAGAGCACTACAAGATTAACAAAACATCCTTACTGATCATCCTCAAAAGAGGCACGGGTCATTAGGAAACAACATGAACATATGGCATAATGAAATAAACAGGCCAAGGACTTAGTGGAAATGCTAAGTCCCTGAAATCAGCATTAACGAATGCACCACTTTGCAAGCTTGTGCTAGTCACCACACACATCACAAAAATACATGGATAGCACCCCTGGAAAGATGGCAAAACATATAACAAAACTCATGAAGAGCTCAGGGGCATATCATGCACACAATAATCATGGCAAAAATGACAAATAGCTATTTGATGCAGCAGATCTGATAATTAACTCAAATAGCACTCTTCCAACAGTATTTCGGGCATCAAGATGAACTCAATGAAAATGATGCAATGAGATGAAATGATGTGCTCTCTGAGGCGAACATTTTGATATGCTATATGCCCAAAATGAAGCTACGGATGCAAAGTTGTGACATGATGAACATGGGCATTTGAAACATGGAAAACTCGAGGACTTAGTAGAAATTGGACCTCCAGATCTAGGGTTCTTGGCACGGATTTCGATGCAGCCCGGATCTCGCCAGAGAGACTCGCCGGAGAGCGGCCGGAGACGAGGAGAAGGTACGCCGGTGACGAGGAGGGGCCGGGCGCACCGGAGCGGCGGCCGGAGCGCGGGGCGGTGCCGGCGACGAGGTGCGC
>NC_041390.1:569925128-570036947 GCF_002162155.2 Triticum dicoccoides | reverse complement strand
GGTGCGGATGGGCTCGGGGGCCCCGATCCGGGCTCGCCCGGGCCGGCGGCGGTGGGAGGAGGCGCGGGACACGTGGCGAGAGGCCATTGGCGCGGACGGCGGCGGCGGGTTTGTCCGGCCGGGTCCGGACATGTCCGGCGCGGCGCGAGGGAAAATTAGGGTTAGAGGAAGGGGAAGACCCGGGATTTCGGAGGGGATCACTAATTTATAGGTAGAGGGGGTTAGGAGAGTCCAAATGAGGTGCGGTTTTCGGGCACGCGATCGTGATCGAACGCTCTAGATGATGGAGAGGGTATAGGTGGGTTTTGGGCCACTTTGGAGAGGTGTTGGGCTGCAACACTCACGAGGCATTTTCGGTCCCTCGGTTAACCGTTGGATTATCAAACAAAGTCCAAATGGTACGAAACTTGACAGACGGTCTACCGTTAGTAAACCAAGGCCGCTTGGCAAGTCTTGGTCAAATCAGGAAATGTTTAATCCCCACACACGAGAAAAAGGTAGAAATGACCACCGGAGGAGATAGGAGCGCCGGAATGCAAAACGGACAACGGAAAAAATGCTCGGATGCATGAGGCGAACACGTATGCAAATGAAATGCACATGATGACATGATATGCAATGCATGACACGCAAGCAATGACAACGCAACAACAGCGAATAACTGGAGGACACCTGGCACATCGGTCTTGGGGCGTTACAAAAGTGGCGAGCATAATAATCTTCTGGTTGTAACGAAATAATAACCCGGCCATCCAATATGTTGCAAAACTCGGCTATATCATGACAATTGCATACGACAAGAGTACCGGAGGTTGAAACTCAAGTAAGCGAAAGATATAAACCCTAAGAAAACTGGTTTATCAAATGGTGATAGATTAACTGTGAGGTAATTTTTTATGGTCGGTGGTGAGCATATTATATTATCTTCTAGTAAAAATTAATGATAACAATAGTCATGGACAATGGTCATGGTTATCTATTGTGTTGTAACACTATACTATAGTTGGCAGCCCGGTATGTCGCGTAGTACAAAAAATGCCAAAATATTTTATGCAAGGTCAACTTGGAAATCTAAAAGAAGCCGTAGACTATGCAATTACTTATAAAAATGCATAATTAGTAGGAAATTAGTGGCACAATGTTTTAATATATTTTTATTTTCGCAAATATATCTTGCCCTCTTTTCGCCTAATTGAACTTTGCAAGCATCCTACCATTTGTAAGTTATCTGATTTATTTTTTGTACATCTGAGAAAGCCTTCATTTCTATAGCCATTGTATATGCCCAAAGATATGCATGATTTTGATGTCGAGCCAACGACTAAAACATACTTCCTCCATACAAACAGATAAGCCCCCCCCCCCTTCGATTTTGAGCCTAATTTTGACCAAAAGTTTGACTAACAAGTAGAGTTACATGACATAAAATATGTACCGTTGGCAACCTTAATCAAACATTAAACAATTGACATAACTTATGTGGCATATAACTCTTATTCTACTAGTTAAATCCATGGTCAAGATTAGGCTCAAAATTCACAAAGGACCTGTATATTTGGATAGAGATAGCTTCCATGTTCGATCAATGCATTTTTTATGTTACTTTGATATGTGCATGCTTAGCACCATCTCTTTTTGAAGAACAAGGATTGCAACAATTGTTGAAATCGAATATGCCATTTGACATGCAAAACATACCAAAAAGTGCAATCAACAAGCAAAATAGAAAGAAAAGGTGATGACATCCAACATTGAAAGAAATAATACTTTTTTAATGAAACAAAAGTTTCTTTGTAAAATGTTTCAAAAAGTTCTGATTTTTTGTGTGAATGTTCACAAGATAAGTATCTACAATATGTAAAAATGTTAAATCAAAACTCAAATGCACGCCAAGAAACAAAAAGGACAAATCCAGATGTGAATAGTGTTGTTTTGGCTTAGTCTTTTTGTGACACTATTCATCTTGAATTTGTCTTTTGTGTTTCTCAATCTATAATTTGAACTCTGATTCAAACTTTTTACAGATTCTAGATACATGTATTGTGAACATTCGTAAAAAGGGATCTCTTTGAAGCATTAATTATTATTTTTGAGATGTGCTACTCGATTGCTTATCTGGCCCACCTCCGTTGACCCAGTGGCAAGAGTAGGGAAAAAGATCCTATACGACCGGGTCGTACAGACCCGGCCGTGAGACCCACTTCAGCGTGTGTCAACTGGCTGTATGAATCTCAACGCAACAACTTGGCGTCATCCCCGTTTCCCTCTTTCCAAATCGCGATTCCTATCTCTCCAGCGCCACAAAAATCCAGCCGCGGTCACGCCATTCTCGTCACCGCCTTACGACACGCAGCACCTGCACCACCTTCCCCTGGGAGGCTCACCGAGGCTAAATTTCGTGTTTTGACCCTTTTCTGAAACCTATTCGAGATTTGACCCCAGTTTGAAAAAAAATCGAGATCTGACCCTTTTGCTACCGCCAGGGACCTTGGCGGTAGGGTATAACAGCCTACCGCCAAGGTCCCTGGCGGTAGGGTTGCATGCCCTACCGCCAAAAACCTCCTAAGTATTGACCACAGTGCGTGCTCGTGCCTACCGCCAAGCACCTTGGCGGTAGGGTTGTGCAGGCTACCGCCAGCCCGGTTGGCGGTAGCGATGTTTCCTACCGCCAAAGCCCCTGGCGGTAGGCTGTTAGACCCTACCGCCATGGACTCTGGCGGTAGCAAAAGGGTCAGATCTCGAAAAAAATTAAACTAGGGTCAAATCTCGAATAGGTTTTAGAAAAGGGTCAAAACACGAAATTTTGCCGCTCGCCGGCGACGGTGCTAGGCGCGGTGGCGCCAATCAGCGGCCATGGCCAGCTCCCATTCGGGCAGGGGCAGGGGCATCATGGGCAAGGGCAGGTAGTCGATAGGTAGTGTTCGGGCAGCAGCAGAACCAGCTGCTGAATGGTGAGGCCAGCCGCTCGAGGACAGCGTCGACGGGTGGTCAGACGTGAGAGTGGTTTTGATTACTCTGGTCGCTCTAGCTGTGTGCTCTGTTCATCTGCATCTGTTTACTCTGTCGAAACCGACGAAAGACGGTCAGCGGCATGACAAAAGGAAGATAGAAGAAGAACAATCTGCTGTTAAGCATGCCTCTGTCGATCAGGATTCGCATTCAGTGCTTTCTACAAATGATGAGAAGTTGTTTCGTTCAGCAGACAAAACAATCAGGAACTCAAGTCAAATAGCTTAGGATAGTAGATGTTTTGTTTATTTTTCTTCAGAATTTTCTCCTCAAGTTAAGATAGGATAATTGATGCAGGACGTGGAACTTTTCTATTGATTAGCACCACCGCGTCCGACACCGTTGGCGGCAAGGTTTCCAGGTCAAAGCCACCGTGCCGTTAGAGAGAATGGCATGACCGGCGGTTGTATTTTTGGGGCGGCGGAGAGATAGGAATCGTGATTTGAAGGCAGGGAAGTGGGGAAAGAGAGATCTGTTGCGTTGAGATTCGGATGCCAGTTGGCGCATGCTAGAGTGGGTCTCACGGCTGGGTCCGGTCGTATAGGATTTTTTTTCCCAAGAGTAGGTTTCAACCTCGTTGTACGTTGATCTCACCCCCTCACCGTCCAATGAAGTGAGCCGTGTTGGAGTTTGTCAATTGGGATGCAAGCGGACGTAAATAAATACAAATAAGCTAATCACTGTTGCTTTAGTAAAAATTTTTTGCCGGGTTTCCTTTTTTTGCGGGGTGTTGCTTTAGTAATAAATCCGCTAATGCAAGAACAATGCATCCCTATATGTCAACAACGACATGCTCCTTCGCCGGTGGGCGTTCGTGCATACAACGACGACGTTCTACTTGATTTTTACTGTAAATCGCAGGAGCTTTTTATAGGCAAATGGCATCATGCGGTCTTTCATAATGCATCAATTCAGGCCAAGCTTTTTCAAGAAAGCGTGGTACTCCCGAAGTCCCGATGCAACATCTTATACAAATCTAGAAGCAGAGTACTGCCGCTATAGACACTACATAAACTGCTTGAACCGCACGTATGTACTATATGTATTTACGTAGTACTTCCACGACTAATCTTGCATTTTCTTTAGTCCGTAGATGAGCGCAAGTTTTGGTAACTCGTCGTTCGCGATTATCCTCATCCATCTAGTCATACAAGAGTAGATTATATAGCCATATATCATCATGCCAACCAGATATCCTCAACAAAAATAATAATAACATTTTTTGATACTGTGAAGGGGTAGTATGTTGGCACGGTTGGTTTAAGGTGCCGGAAGTGGAGACATGAGCTACTCCATCTTGTAATACCGCAGGAGCCTCCTGGTCTGCCGGAATGACAAGATAGTGGGCTCAAGAACTAAAGCAAGAGCGGCTCAATAAAGCTGAATGCATACACGTGCGTGGATATACCACACTACAACCGTCTGATCTCCAGAAGCTGCCCCTTGTAGTCCGTCCCCAGATGTCCAACGGTTGGTCCAAGCGTGCTCGTGGGCCAGAGCGAGGTGACGAGGAGGGAGCCAGGAACATGAGCTGCTGGTCCTTCGCAGGATCTGAATTGTGTGATCAGGGTAGTCCGCAGTCCCTCTTGGAAAATAAATAAAGGCATAGCCGGTAAAGTCTCGAGACTTAACCGCATGAAATTACAACCCTGTACTCTTTTAGTGCAAGAAGGCCGACTCAAAACTGATCCAACGGTCGGGGACATCCCTCACAGAAAATGTAGTGGAGCCTGGTGATCATCAGTTCATCACTATGTCCCTATGCCTCTCAAGCCTACCGATTATGTATAGTTTTGCCAACATCGTCACATGAAGGTTAAAACTCTCACTAGGTCCTTGTCCAGTCTCCAAATGATCAGTTTGTGTAAACTCTCTGAATATCTTCCTTTTATAAAGGAGGGAATAAGGATGAGAGGGGCAGGTTTGGTTTAATGCAGTAACTCATCAGAGCACATGTGGATGTGGTCACGTAGCCAGTGAAATAACTATGTTCTTATTGGAAGCGACGTGAACAACATCGACGCAACATGTGTTCCTCTAGTTTTGGCACAAAAAAAAGACATAATCATTTGTGAGATGGGAGAAACTTATTGCTTATTGTACTACAATAAGTTACACAAATTTAATAAAAATATGTAAGTGCTGTAGCAACTTAGTGTAATGGAAGTATGTAGGTCACACTAAATTAAAGACCACAAATAATTTTATCTTCCCTCAAATTTCACATGTACGTGTTTTTCACTCTACATAACTCCATTTTAAACTTTTAAAGAAACAATCGTATGATTTTGCTAATCTAGTGCATTACATGATTATATTTCCTTCTATTTTCATACATATGCATATCACTTTGTACTCTCTTTTCACTAAGTTGAAACTTGCAAGTCTTCTTGCAGTTTGTTCTTATCTAATTAAATTTATAAAGGACGAAGGGGGAGGTTAGTTCAATATAACAATTTAACAGTTCACATGTTTTTTTAAAGCTAGGGCCAGTGTAATCACTCTGCTGCTGCAGGGACGAACATGAAAAGATGTACACCGTCGTAATGTAATCATTTTTTGATTGGGGGGATTTACTATACTTCAAGCTACAATAAGGTACACTAATTTAATGTATAGACATCTTACAGCTACGGTTAGTTTTTTTAAAAAAAAATCTTACAGCTACAGTGGCTTTTTAGAAACACCAAGTGCTACATTACACACGCACGCATGCAGAAGTAACAAGAGAAATAAGTGTATCATTAACATGTTTTCTCCTTCGGAGCAAAGCACAGATCTGGCATCCTCAACATACTTGCCCCCCTTACCATAGAATCTCTAGTGTTCAGGCTAGGCTACATGTGTTTCCAAATCTACTTAAATGGAGCGGGGACATTTCATAGCTCCAAGATAGCCTCATAAACCTTTTAGTTGTATATCTGGTACCTCCCCATGGAAAGGTCTAGTGAATTGTGTTTTCCTGTTCATTTTATACATTGACTCGATTCTTTGCATTGTTGGGTTGCCATGATAGATAGTAGTACATGGAAGAGATGTCATGAATTGTGTTTTGTTCCTAGCTTTGATCACTAATATCCATTTGTTGTTAGCAAAGGATTGCAGCTAGGGAAACCTAAGATTTAAGCATTCTTCGTTCCATGTTTCATCCTAGAGAAGAACATCTAGCCTACTTTAGTTGTGCATAGAGCTATGCCCTTTAATATACTAATGAGAGCGGTACAATCCTTCCACAATTTTGAGCCCGGGCTCATCTGCACCCGGTCAAGAAATAATTCATAAACAAATAAAAAAATCCAATTTTTTTGTGCATGGTAGATAATTTGGTGCGTGAGATGCGCTTCAAATTTCAGAGCATTTGAACATTTGAGTAGCTCTCAGAAAAAAAAGACAAATTGGGTAAGAACAGTATACGCACATTACACTATTTAACAGACCCCAAATCTGTCTTTTTTGCCGAGAGCTACTCAAATGTCCAAATGATTTGAAATTTGGACTGGACATCACGCACCAAATTATCTACCATGCCAAAAAATTGATTTTTTTAATTTTTTATTATTTGTTTTGCTTTTTTTATTCAGCGTAGGTGCAGATACTCCTGGGAGCCAAAACGCCTCACTCCAGTCCACCTTATACATTTTGACCAAACCCAAGGTGATGAATATATATATATATATATATATATATATA
Organism: Triticum dicoccoides; assembly: GCF_002162155.2. Lineage (NCBI taxonomy): Eukaryota > Viridiplantae > Streptophyta > Magnoliopsida > Poales > Poaceae > Triticum > Triticum dicoccoides. Next base: position 570,030,248 of record NC_041390.1, on the reverse strand, counting down.
TATATATATATATATATATATATATATATATATATATATATATGTATGTATGTATGTATATAACTGGGGCACCTAGTTCGGGTCAACCCGTTAATGCATTTGGATTTAAGTGACGTGCATCATTGTTGATTTGTTTCCTAATTTATTTCATGCAAGACTATCCATATATGAGATAGCATTAAGCGTTTGATTTTTTTCCTAGTTTACTTGCCTTCTCTCTAGAGTGACACTTTCCACGCATGCAAATTCAATAAATGAGATTCGTCACCCATCTGGCACCTTCCTATTTTTGCTTTCTCCCTCTAGCACGATCCATACAATTCACAATAAACTAAATAGTAACATTAGTTTCTTCGAATTTCATGTCATTCTTGTCTACTTGATCCTAGGACACTTACGTGTTCGCAATTTATTTTATATAATAAAAACATTTGTTGGTACACACATACCTGATACCCATGTGTACATATTATTGGACCGTGATACCAGTTGATGGGTATTTTATCTAATCGAAATATGTACATTTTGGTATTGCTATTATGCCTATTGAAAATATACACATACCTAATGTATTTTATGTAATGAAAAATATATACGTAACCATGGTATTATACCTAAAGTTAATATTCCGGAATATACCTAATGATAATATACCAGTTTGTGGGTATTGATTCTTTCTCAAGATGGGAATCTTTTATTTATTTTTCACAATCATTGTTCTAATGAATTAAAAATGCATTATATTTTGGATGGGTATATTAATGTGTCGCATGGTTATATTATGTTAATTTTATCTATATCTTGTATTCTAGTTTCATTTATTGAAGAACTTCCAGGTCTTTAGCCATCTTGTAACTCACTTATCTAGTTAGGCTTTTACATGTAAATGAACTTAATTATATTTGTGTGAAGATGATCATGATGCAAGCTCTTCTTGACGAGCCATCAAATTAAAGTGTGGCTTATAAGTTTCATATGTGTTATCATATTGCAACAGTATATGCATTGTCCCATGCACCATTTACTTTATGGACAAAGTGTATGTAGAAATATTGAAACAACGACATAGAACGATACATAAATAACCCTGGGGGAAAAGAATATGATAATGCCAAACTATAGAAGAGGTAGGGGAAGGGAAAATAGAAAAGAAAAAAGACAATTATAGGCAAAAGAAAGTATATTTTGCTGGAATTTGAAAAGGAAAAATCACATAAAGACAGAGAAAAAAGAAAGGATTGGTTTAAGTTTTTTAGGCGAAATCACTAGTTAAGGGCTACCCTGCAAAGATCCTCAAAATTCTTCTGGTAAAGATTAGTGGTGCTACGCATATCCACAGTTGTCGCCACCAGAGAGTGTTGGTGGGTTTCACCCATAGGAGGGGATTGAGAGCTGACTCTACATGCTTATTTTTCTAGATTCGGTTTTGAATATGAAATATCTTTTGAAATGTGCGTCCAATTTATGAACCGTTTTCATATATAATTCGAATTTATGAATAAATTTCGAAAATTTGATAATTTAACAATGTTTCAAAAACATAATATTTTCTAAAATTCAAACAAATATTTGAAATTCTCATTTTTTTGAAAAATAAAAGAAAAATTGGAAAAAAATGAAAAAGGAAAAGAAACAGAAAAAGGAAAAACAACATCCAGAAAAAACCAGTAAAAAAGTAACCTTTTGGAAATGCTCCCAAAACCGATAAAAATCAGACTAGAATCTTCATAACGTTCCCAGAACAGGAGCGCCAAACCTCTTCGTAGCACTAAAATGTGCTGGCCCACTTACTAATTCGACGCAGTGAGTGTCACATAGGATTTGCAAGCAATTATTGTGTTAATCGTACAAAGCGTCTACTGCTTCAAGACTAGCGGTTTATAATTGATTTGTCTATTAGTTTTCTAGGTTCTTGTTTTCGAAAGCTTCTGAAAGCTTTTGATTGAGTTTTTTTCTTTCCGTGTCTGGTTTCTCGATTGGGTTTTCTTCATTTTTCTTTTACCTATTTTTTCTGCTTCCATTTTTTGACCCATGAATCTTTTTCATTTTTTTGAACTCTTTTTGAACATTTGCTTTGAATGTGCGATTTCTTTACCTATAGAAAATTTAAAAACATTTTTTTATTTTCTTAACCAGCAGTTGCTAGTTTTCTAGAGCAACCAAGTCACGTGACTGAGCCACCAGCTGTGACGCGAGTCCTATTCGTCAGCGGCCCGTTTGGCATTAGCACAGTCGACTCACGGGAGCAATTTGTTGGAGGAGGTCCCACCTATGGGAGTACTCCCTCTGGTCCTTTTTAGTTCGCATATAAGATTTGACTGAAGTCAAGCCTCGTAAAGTTTGACCAACTTTATAGAAAAAAGTGCCAACATTCATAATCTGAAATCAATATCAATAGATGTGTCATGACTTAAAGTTTCATATTGGATAACTTTAGCAAGGCAGATGTTGATATTTTTTCATATAAATACGATCAAACTTTATGAAGTTTGACTTCAGAGAATTCTAATATGCAGAGTAAAAAGGACCGAAGGGAGTACTAACTAACCATACTACCCACCGCGGGCAGTCTAAGCGCCGGGAGGAGGTCCCACCATACATGACCTAAGGCGTCTTTCAATGCATTGGTGCTTATGTGAGGTGCTAAATGCATTAAAAACTTTAGCAACTAATCTGCTCAATGCATAAGTGTTTAGCTTCTGTAGCTAAGCTTTTCTTATTCAATTGTTTAAGAACTATACTCCTTCATGCATGGATTGGTATGCATTTTGTATAGGTCCACCCGCTTAGCTAGGTCTTTGTCCCAAAGGACGCTGCTTGGGCCATAGGTCAATCGAAACATCCAAGGTTGGGTGTTCTTATTTTCCTACTCGACTAGAGACATGAGAAGTATGATTGAAGATTCTGATGTGAAACACTAGGATATATGAAGAGAGTAATTTCGTTATTATTCTTACATTTGCTTGTTTGTATCTGTCTGAGCGGGTTGTAATGTAACTATTCTAGTCCAGGTTTTCACGAGGGAAGGGATTGATTTACCAATGGTATATTATTTCTTTCTGAGGTCATCATAATGCTCTCTCTCTCCTTTTTAATTGTTTTGTCACATTAATTTATTTTCCAATGTGACACCTTTAGCATATGTACATCGCGGAGCACTAGGAAGGGCCTAATCCCGTCGGGCACGAGCACCCATAGGCAGAGAAGCCAGATAGTTAGTTTCCACCTCGTTGATGCTGCTCTTCTTCGTTATGGACCGTGTTGCATGCCGGTTTGAGGCGTCGGTGTGGATGGCTACCATTCGGCTAGAGCATCTAAAGTTGGGCTCTTTAAATTCCCTCTACACATACGAGCGGATGGCTCGATCAGTGATTGGTCAGAAATCACGACATAGCCGGGCTCCTCAAACCTGCCCTATATGTCTGGGTTGACCGTCACCCCCATATCCAACCTATATCTAGGGCGGGTATGGGGAGACCCGGATGCGCTCGGGCGTCCATCACGTTGAATCCGATAGACAAGACCAGCCATAAATTTCATCAAACCCCCATCGAGCTAACCGAACGAGTTGTCCTTTTCCTCTCCACTCTTCTCCCTCATCTGCGTCGGCCCTCCCCTAGCTCCGTCGCCGTCCCGACCCCTCGGTGCCGCCACCACCACCACCACAAAACTCCTCGCCGCTACTCTCACCGTCCGGAAGCCGTCGCCGCACCGGACGCCGCCGTGGTACGTCTAACTCTTCTCGGATTACACCTTGCCCTCTGTGTGCTCGACAAATTTTCCAAGCACTTTTTTTGATTCTTTTGTAGGCAAATGATGGACTCGGAGGGTTCGCCGGATGAGGAGTATCAAGAGAAGGAGCTTGATGAATTAATTCAAATGAGTTCTTCGATTCGTTGGATTCAAACGACGAAGATGCTGAGATAATGATCAACATCCAGCATGAAATGGAGAGGGAGTGGAGCACATTCTGAACTCTTATGATTCGATCAAAGGGAGGAGAGTTTTCAACCTGGTGAGGGTACTTTCACCCCGGACCAACATTGCTTGAAACATGCAAGTTAATCCATGCATGGATTTGCATGTATTTCTAATTTTGTACAACAGGACATTTTTGCAGGCCATCCGGCACTGTCTAAGGTTGACGTTCAGTGGTGGATTTGCTAAGTCCGGCTATAGAGCAAAGGCATTTCGTGTTTGATTCGGCAACGGCTTTCTGGTTGTTTCAATGCAGACTAAGTTGAGATTTTCATCGGCGAATGGTACGGTGCGATCCTTCTTTCACTAATACGTTAATTAGTGGGTGCTCCATGCCAAGTTCTCCATGAAGGCGCCTATTCCCTGTTTTTTTTTTCTGAGGGCCGCCTGTTCCCTGTTGCACTGTTGCATGTAACATCTCGCAAATGGAGTGTATTGTAGTAGTACTTGGTGATTCTACCTGAACTAGTTGAGCCGCACGGACTCCCACTCCCACAACAACCGATTCTGCATTCTCGCTAATTTCTCAGCAGATTACATATATCCTCTTGTCCATTCACCATTCGTACGTACACGAAGCTGATTAATTCGGGTCAACCGCAGAACTTTGATGCAATCTCACAGTTGAGGCACGGCAAGTCCCCATCAGACGTACTCCCAGGTCACCGTAGCCGATAGAGACGTAAGCTAACCCGACGAGAGAGGATCCTTGAACAAGCATCGTGCCAAGTTCTTTTGAGAAAACATGCCAAAGCTAGATACCCAACTATGTATGTTCTTCCAAATTTGCAACCCGGGTTTGAAAGAAGACGCAATCGCTCAAGAAGATAACGTTTGCGTTTCATTTTTTTTTATAAGGGGGTCTTGCACATAGTCCGTCGTGCAGCGACACACGCGCATCCCGGTCAAACTCAACAACAGTGCCAGCAAAGATCCTCGTCCTCTGATTCCTCACCGCGGCTAGACGACATGACAGCCGTTCTATCTCCCACTCATATGCTTACACCCTGAGCTCGATCCCAGTCACCATGCCCGGCGGCTCTTCCTGGGGCGCCCGGTCGCCGAAGCAACGCGATGAAGCGCGGTAGCCTAGATAGCACTCAGCGGTTCATCCACTGAATCGTCACTCCGGCGACAAACTAATGGGGTTTCTTTGCAATGCTATGAATACTGATTCCGGCGACAGATCTAGCGAGTTCTGAGGATCCGGTAGAAAATGGATCTGGGACTGCTGATAACTATGTTCCTCATACCTCTCATCCCTACTAATTCTTTCTAGATACTATATCTTGACACCATCCTGATATAAAGCTTATAACTCACTCTAGGTCCTTGATCAACCCCGCACACGATCAGTTTGTACGAGTTCTTCACACTGTCTCCCTTTTATAATGGAGGAAATGACGAGCATCTTCGGTTTGATGCATGCACCAACCCACGGGGGCACATGTTGTTCCAACACGGCGACATTACTTTGTTGTTTCTAGAAGCAGTATAATAACAAGATAAGCACATCATGTGTCGTTCCACTTTTGGATTGGTAAAAAAAATATGTTAGCTAGGGCGAAGTTACTATACATCTTTACCAAAAAAGGCTTTCGTCCTGCTTTATATATAAAACAAACCACTAGTCTCAAAGTACTATACATCTTTAGTCGAAAAAGCTGGCGAAATTACTACGTTGTTATCAGAAGCAACATATGAATATAGCATGATGAGCACAGCCTGTCTTAAGTTGTTCCGCTTAATTTTTGGTAACAAAAATGTTAGATGGTTGAACAATGTTATTACACCGTAGATCCAGCTACAATTTAACTATTCAATAGCTAATTGCCTGTGCGTTATAAGTGGGCATACATATTTTAGTGGTTCGACATCAATATTGCCCGACATATATCTTACATCCATTATATTCTAGATTTTGGTAAGATTTAATTTGATTTGAGTATAGGGGAAGGCAAGAAAGCTTTGATTTAGTTGACACTAGTAGAAAAACGGCCTAATGTGAAGCACATTAATACCGGTTTGTAATTGAGCCGGCACTAATGTGACCATTAGGGCCGCTACCATTAATACTAGTTCGTGCCACGAACCGGTACTAAAGAGAGCGGTGGCAGGATGTTGTCAGTCTGGGGCCCCTCCAACACATTTAGTACCGGTTCGTGCCACGAACCGGTACTAAAGGTTCTACTATATAAACCCTTCGTCCATCCGAGCTCACTGTGTTTTTCCTCTTTCCCCTCTCCTCTCTGTTCTTCCCCTCTTCCTCTCGAGCTCATCACACATTTTGCCCAAATTTTATCAAGATTTGAAGGCCCCCATCAATTCAAGTGATCACAAAGGTAAGCAACTTTGTCCTTTCATCTCTCATTGCTAGATTACCTCTTGCAATGCTTTATATAGTGATTAATTTGTTGGTTTTAGTAATTTGGGAGGAATTATATGTGGTAGTTTATTTGAATTATATGCAATTTGAACTCAAAATAACTCTTAGTTTGCATATGTAGGTGTGGTTTACTTAGTGCCTTCCCGTCTCCGTCCTAACCACCGTCGATCGTCTGCACCGTCTTGTGGCCGGCACCACCTTGTGGGGTGAGCCCTCTTGTTCTTATCTTTTTTATATAAAAAAATCATGTTTGTGTGATTTAGATATATAGTAACTTGTATAATTATCTTACCAGTATGTTGTTTGTTATTGATAGTGCCATGGTTTTGATATCCGTCCCCGCCGGCCCTCGTCCGGGTTATGATTTGGATGTGATATATTTTCTTTTATAACTATTTTGTTGCATTTCGTGTTTATGACAAATTATGCCCATCAAATTGACATAGATATTTTTATCTAGGAGGTATGTGAACCGGAAATTCCAACCGACCCTATTGTCGAGAGGTTAAATTTAGTTGAAAGAGAAAACGAGTATTTCAAAGAAAAATTGAAAAGAATTGAGGGGGAGAAGATGGAATTGGAGTTGCATGTTGCCGATGTCGTCGATGATCACAAGATCAAGATGGAGAAAATGCGCTTGAAGATTAGAAAGATTAGAAAATATGCCATTCATAATGAGGCTTGGTATTATTGTGCTGTTGGATCAATTGTTACCTTAGTTGCGATCTTGATCGCATTTGTTGTTGCATTTAAATTCTTTAGCTAGAGAGCTATTTATATGTTTGCTTTATGAGAATAAGTTTTGTATGAACTTTATGTATGAACTTGTATTAATTTGGTCTATTCGGTGTTGTGTAATGAAGATGAGCCGGCAATGGATGTACGATGACCGATGCTCTCCCCAGTTCATTGAGGGCGTGCATACTTTTTTGATTGCGGCTCAGGCAAATAAGCGGGCGGATGGTTTTATGCCTTATTCATGTGCTAGCTGTAAGAATAATCACAATTACTCTAACGCAAGAACCATTCACGTCCACCTGTTTGAGTCCGGTTTCATGCCCCACTATATTGTTTGGACCAAGCATGGAGAAAGAGGGGTTATGATGAAAGAAAATGAAGAAGAAGAGGACGACGATAGCTATCCTGGCCATGGGTTCCCTGAATACGATGATACAACAATGGGGGAAGAAGCTGAGCCGGCAATGCGGGAAGAAGCTGAACAAGAGCCATCAGATGAGCCAACTGATAATCTAGGTCAGGCCATTGCCGATGCAGAGAGAAACTCCGCAAGTGCAAAGGAGAAGAAGAAGTTGCAGCACATGTTAGAGGATCACAAGAAATTGTTGTACCCGAATTGTGAAACTGACAATAAAAAGCTGGGCACCACACTAGAATTACTGCAATGGAAGGTAGAGAATGGTGTATCTGACAAGGCATTTGGAAAGTTGCTGGTAATGTTAAAGAAGATGCTTCCAAAGGACAACGAATTGCCCGAGAGTACGTACAAAGAAAAGAAGGTTGTCTGCCCTCTAGGGTTAGAGATGCAGAAGATACATGCATGCCCTAATGACTGCATCCTCTACCGCGGTGAGTACGCGGATTTGAACGCGTGCCCAGTATGCGGTGCATTGCGATATAATATCAGCCGCGATGACCTTGGTGATGTCGAGGGCGAGCGCCCGAGGAAGAAGATTCCTGCCAAGATGATGTGGTATGCTCCTATAATAGCACGGTGAAACGTTTGTTCCTAAACAAAGAGCATGCCAAGGCACAAAGAATACCGTAAGAAAGACGGAAAGTTGAGAGTACCCGCTGACGGGTCGCAGTGGAGAAAAATCGAGAGAAAGTACATGGAGGAGTTTGCAGGTGACGCAAGGAACGTATTGCTTGGTCTAAGCGCAGATGACATTAATCCTTTTGGGGAGTAGAGCAGCAACCATAGCACCTGGCCTGTGACTCTATGTATGTATAACCTTCCCCCTTGGTTGTGGATGAAGAGGAAGTTCATTATGATGCTAGTGCTCATCCAAGGCCCTAAGCAACCCGGCAACGACATCGATGTGTACCTAAGGCCATTAGTTGAAGAAATCTTACAGCTGTGGAATAGAACAGGTGTACGTGCGTGGGATGAGCACATGGGGGAACAATTTGACCTAAAGGCGTTGCTATTCGTGACCATCAATGATTGGCCTGCTCTCAGTAACCTTTCAGGACAGACAAACAAGGGATACCGCGCATGCACGCACTACTTGGATGATACCGACAGTATATATTTGGGTAATTGTAGGAAGAATGTGTACCTGGGACATCGTCAATTTCTTCCGAGTAGGCATCCCGTAAGAAAGAAAGGCAAGCATTTCAAAGGTGAGGCGGATCACCGGATGAAGCCTCGCCACCGTACTGGTGCTGATGTACATGATATGGTCAAGGATTTGAAGGTAGTCTTTGGAAAAGGTCCTGGCAGAGAACCTGTTCCGAATGACGCTGACGGACGCGCGCCCATGTGGAAGAAGAAATCTATATTTTGGGACCTGCCGTATTGAAAGACCTAGAGGTCCGCTCCGCAACCGACGTGATGCACATGACAAAGAATCTCTGTGTGACCCTGCTTGGCTTCTTGGGTGTGTATGGGAAGACAAAATATACACCGAAGGCACGGGAGGACCAGCAACATATGCACGAAAAAGACGACATACATCAGGGTCATGCCAGCTACGCTCTTACCAAAGAAGAGAAGGAAATCTTTTTTGAATGCCTGCTCAGTATGAAGGTACCATCTGGCTCCTCGTCGAAAAGAAAGGGAATAATAAATATGGCAGAGAAAAATTTCCAGAACCTAAAGTCTCATGACTGCCATGTGATTATGACGCAACTGCTTCTGGTTGTACTGAGGGGGCTTCTACTGGAAAACGTTCGGTTAGCCATTGTGAAGCTATGTGCATTCCTCAATGCAATCTCTCAGAAGGTAATCGATCCAGAAATCATACCAAGATTAGAGAATGATTTGGTGCAATGTCTTGTAAGTTTCGAGTTGGTGTTCCCACCATCCTTCTTTAACATCATGACGCACGTCCTAGTTCACCTATGCGAAGAGATTAACGTTTTGGGTCCTGTATTTCTACACAATATGTTCCCCTTTGAGAGGTTCATGGGAGTCTTAAAGAAATATGTTCATAACCATGCTAGGCCAGAAGAAAGCATCTCCAAGGGCCATGAAAATGAGGAGGTCATTGAGTTTTGTATTGACTTTATTCCTGACCTTAAGCCGATTGATATTCCTGAATCGCGGCATAAGGGCAGACTGGATGGAAAAGGCACGCTAGGAGGGGATCAAATAATATGCATGGACGGACATTCTTTCACTCAAGCACACTACACAACTCTATAGAATTCCGCCTTGGTAGCACCATATATGGACGAACACAAGAATTTTCTACGCTCCAAACACCCGGAGCGGTCTGATGACTGGATTACACGTGAACAAACGGGGACTTTCGCCGTCTGGTTGCGGACACGTGTCATGCATGACACCGCTATTGAGGATAACCTGTACTTGCTGTCCCAGTTACCATCTTCGAATGTAATGACTTTCAAAGTGTACAAGATAAATGGAAATACATTTTACATGATCGCCCAAGATAAGAAGAGCACCAACCAAAACAGTGGTGTACGCTTTGATGCAGCAACCAAGACGGGAAAGAAAACATATTATGGTTACATAGAGGACATATGGGAACTTGACTATGGACGTGGTTTGAAGGTCCCTTTGTTTCGGTGCAAATGGGTCAATATGACACGAGGCGGGGTAATGGAAGACCCGCAGTACGGAATGACAACAGTGGATCTCAACAATCTTGCGTATGCAGACGAACCATTCGTCCTAGCCAATGATGTGGCACAGGTTTTCTATGTGAAGGACATGTCTACCAAGCCGAGAAAAAGAAAATGTAAGGAAGCGAATGCATCATACAATGAGCCAAAGCGTCACATAGTTCTTTTTGGGAAGAGAAACATCGTGGGAGTGGATGACAAGACAGACATGTCAGAAGATTATGAAAAATTTGATGAAATTGCTCCATTCACAGTGAATATTGACCCGAGCATCCAGTTAAATGATGAAGATTTTCCGTGGTTGCGGTGCAAAGGGACACACGCGAAGAAAAAATTTCACACCCAAAGATTTGGGATGTGATCGGCTTCACTATCATCACTTTCTTCTATGTTTTACACCCAGGAGGGAATCTCTGTAATAGTTAGGGTAGTTATGTGTTTTGGCATTTGAAACGTGAAGAAATTTTATGTGTAAACAAATTCTTTCATGCATTTACTGATTTTTTCAGCTAAATGACCCTGAAATTGAAAAACACTTCAAGTGAACTCCGAAAAGCTTGAAAGTTGGCATGCTATCATAATTTCACCCACATAGCATGTGTAAAAAAGTAGACAGGATTACCGCAAAAACTGGATGCACTTCGTGTACAAAATGGACAATCTCTTTCGAAGTATCAGGGTTTCGGACGAAAACTCATCTGTTACAAAGGCACTAACAGAAAGTTTGTAATGTTTTGAACCTAAAGAAAAAAATATTCACAATGAAACTCTAAATACAGCAAAAAAACAACTCAGAAATAAATAAAAGAAAATAAAAAAAGCAAACATAATAATAAAAAAAGCCCGCCTACTGGGCCACAGTGGCCTGCATACGACTAGAACCCAACCTGTTGTTGGACCAGGATGCAGGCCCGCAAGGCCCAGTAGGCCCACAGGACAACACAACACAGGTAGGCCCAGAAGGCCTGCTTTGGAGAGGAGCTCGAAGGAGCAGCCGCGCATGGGTTTATAAACCAGTGCGGCTGCCCTTCCTAGGCGAGGTGGGACTAAACCTTGCGCCCCTCGCCTGGCAGCGCACCACCTTTGGTATCGGGTGGTGGCACGAACCGGTAGTACCGGCTGGTGGCTCCAACCGGTACTAAATGTGCCTCCTATATAAGTAACATTTAAAAAAAATCAGTTTCTCATCTCTCACTTCTCTTTGCCGCCGCCCCGTCCCGCCCGCACCGTCGCCGCCGTCCCCGTCGTCGCCGTCCCCGTCGTCGCCGTCCCCGTCACGCCACCGCCCCGTCCCGCGCCGTCACCGTCCCCTTGCCTCGCCGTCATCGTCGCCCCGATCGACCTCGCCTCGCCGTCGCCGTCGTCGTCGCCTCGAGCTCGCCCGCGCGCGTTGTGAGCCCCTCCCCCGGCCTATCCTTCCTCCAATCCACCGCGCCGCCGCCGCAGCCAGCCCCGCGCGCGCACACACACACTACACACTACACACACACTACACGCGCGTGCACACACACACACAATTTTTCTGTTTTTAGTTTTTTAGTTTTTTCTGTTTTTCATACAAAGTTTTAGATGAATGAATGAATGAATTAGATTAATGTCAAATAGTATATAGAAATGTTAGTTATAATATAATGTCAAAGGTTTTTTCTGTTTTTATACAAATGTTATAAATTTTAGTATATAGAAATGTTAGAAATTTTAGAAATGTTAGAAATTTTAGAAATGTTAGTTTTAGTTATAGAAATTTAGAATTTCTATATAAGATATCACCATCCAATAATTTAAAAAATGTTACTTGCATATAGTATTAGTTTTCGACGTTGCCCGGCCCGCATCCTTGCTGTCGGCCCGTTCGTGACGATGTCCTGATTTAGAGGACCCATGTCTGGGACTGGGCTCCGCGGGCTGGCACTGGGAGGTGCTACCTTCAGGGTGAGGAACCCGGCCCCGGGCCCCATCGTCGACCCTCATCTCCTTTGGTGGCGTTCGCGTGGGCCACGTTCAGTGCAGAGGGAGCCCTCCGAATCATCACATTTTTTAATTTTAAGATATATTAACGAATCGATCTTTCTTCTTTCAGCCCTCGGATCGAGCAAATCTGCTTCTACAGGCAGCAGGACAAAGCGAGGCCCTGGCAAAAAGTTGAAGGACGATGTAAAGTACAACATCAATGCCATCAAAGCTAATGGCGAACCAAGCACGCCTAAGAACATTGCGAACAACTTCATTCGTCAGTGCGGAGTTCTTGTGAAGGACGAACTCCCGACCTCCATTCAAGAATGGAAAGAGCCAGCAAAGAAACGTCCAGATCTTACTTTTGTCGATGACAGAGCAAAATCTCTACTTTGGGAAAAACTCATTGAACATTTCACCCTAGCAGATCATTTCACGGATGCAGATGTGCAGAAAGTCAAGGACACTGCTCTTAGGAAGATGGCAATTGCTTTCAACACCCACAAGAAAACTATATGGGCCAAGTACATCGAAGGAGGAAAGAAGACTCCAGAATTCAAGGGAACACTAGAGAAGCAAAGAGAACACTGGCCCGATTTCGTGAAATTCAAGGAATCAGAATTATCCAAGGAACGGTCGAGAAAAAACAAGACCATTGCCGCAAAAAAGGAGCAGTTCCATAGGCTGGGGCCAGGTGGCTAAGCGGTGGCAATGCCTAAGTGGGATAAGTCTGAGCAAGAGATGCTGGATGCAGAAGTCACTCCAGTTACTAGGAGCTGGCCCCCCAGATGCAGAACTTGGTTCTATGCGCATGGGGGGGCGTTGGACCCGAAGACAGGCCTGGTTTCGAAGAAGGCAAGTCTAAAAGGAGTCGAAGATAAGTTACTTCAAGCAATAGGAGATGCTCGAAAGGGGGTGTTCACGCCCAACAGAGATAACGACGAGCTTACGTGCGCCCTGGAAAATCCTGAATACTCGGGAAGAACACGAGTCAAGGGCGTTGTTCCGTGGTATGAGGGCTTTTCGGAATGGAACGCCGACTACAGAACACGTGCAATAAGGAAGATGGAGGAGGAGGAGAAGAAGAGGAAGCTGGAGGAGGAGCAGAGGAAGCAGGAAGCAGAACGCCTTCAAGGCCTAGAATCAGCGCACGCGGACTTGGCACTCAAATTCCAGCGGCAGCGGCAGCAAATCGACTCATTTAGCCAGGAAAGGGGGTCTCAGCAGCGGCATCAGCTAGCGGATGATCCATTATTGGATAGCATCGTCCCATCCATGTCGAGAAGCAGCGTTGGTTCCGCCCCGAGCGACGCACTGCTGGATAGATACCCTGTGGATGACATCAAGGAGAGCACTAACTATGAGCTACACTTCAAAATGAAGAACATATTCATGAAGGTGGCGGACGCCATTTCTTATACAAATTCCCCCAATGCAACCTTCCATTGCAACCCGATTCCAGCCGGCTATGCTCGTGTCGTGGTTGATGAGGTGGTGGACCAATATTTGGGGCTAGAGCTTGACATTCCTAGAGGTGACGAGGAGCACACACTGGGAGAGGCCAAACATCGTATCATCCTATGGAGAATGGATTGCATCATCTTTCCAAGGCCACTGACACCGCGTCAGTCGACTCCTCCTTGAAGTCCGCCACCACGTCAGCAGACTCCCGCTCCTCCAAGTCCACCAACATGTCAGGCCACTCCTCCTCCTCCAAGTCCGGCACAGCGTCAGGCCACTCCTCCTACTTCAAGTCCGACACAACATCAGACCACTCCTCCTGCTTCAAGTCCGACACCGCGTCAGGCCACTCCTCCTGCTTCAAGTCCGGCAAAGCGTCAGGCCACTCCTCCTGCTTCAAGTATGGCACAATGTCAGACCACTCCTCTTGCTTCAAGTCCGACACCGCGTTAGGCCACTCCTCCTGCTTCAAGTCCAGCAAAGTGTCAGGCCACTCCTCCTGCTCCAACTCAGCAATCGCGGAAGAGAGCCGACGCATCTATGGTGCATAGCGGTACGAGTCGAGGTAGTGCAGGAGGTACAGGCGGAGGCAAGCGATATAAATATGGTCCAAGACTCACTCCTCTTCCCCAGAGGGCTTATGACATGACCGAGGAGCAAAATGCAGCCATAGTGAAGGCCCAAGTGGACGCCCATTTTGGACCGAAACCGGCACCGCTGCCAAGGGAGAAAGTGCCTGAGGAAAAGATTGACCACTTTATTTGTATGGCTAGACCACCAGCTCCCAAGCCTATTGACTCAGACTATGAGTACCAACTCAGGAAGGCACATCGAGCATGACTACAGAAGGAGTCGAGCTCGAGCTCGAGCCAAGCAGCTAGCAAAAAATGCAGGAAAACCGTTCCCCAGCTGGGAGAACAGACGGCACAATCGATCCCCCCGCTTGTTGTGCCAATACATGAGAGTAACGGTGCCCTATATATATGTGGGAAAACCATTCCCCAGCTGGGCAATCTGATAATAACCGAGGAGCATATAAGGCAGGCTAAAATTCCCGGTATCACTGTTGGACAACTCCTCGAGATCGAGCCCATGTCTCTGCTTAGAGAGGAGGAAATAAAATAGAAATATGCCCGTGGCCAACCTTTGGTCGAGCCCGAGGAGGTCAAGAACCTCCCAACGAGAATGTATGAATTGCATGATTGGTACATGAAAATTATCAATAGTTCCAATCGAGAGTCCCTCATGGTGAAAGTCAAGGAAGAGCATTACTTCCATAAGCTAGCTCTGTCCCTTGAGTATTTAGCACTATTTCAGTTATTCAATCAAGATGCACTCGACAAATCTCTCATCGGTTGCTATTGTCTGTAAGTGATTTCTTTCTGTAATTTAATTCTCAAGCTATAGCTTTAGTGCTCATTGGTCGATCATTACCTGTAATTATCCTCACTATATTCTTTTTTGTGGTATTATGCAGGATGAAGATATATGAAATGAAAAAAGCTGGACGCTATGGCATTGGCTTCATTGACCCAAATACCATTAATGAACACACATGGAAATTGGAATGGTATAAACAAGATGTAGAGAATAAAATGCTAGAGTTCTTGAAGCGCCTCAATATCAATGAAGATATACTACTTCCTTACAACTTCCGGTGAGTCACACTGTCTTGTACTACAAATTCTGTTTTTGCTTACTAGCTAACTAGATGTTAATAATTAAGTGTATAGGGTTTAGGGTAGTTGATTAGTGTTATGCACATGCCCACTTAATTAAGACATGCAAACGTGTGGGCATGCAGTTACCACTAGTCATTAGAGTTGAAGAAGGAAAAGTTGAAGTATTGGACTCACTACTTAAAAAATAAAGTGACTTCACCATCGTGAAGGGGATAGTCAACAGGTAATTTCAATCATTATTAACTATATCTCGGCCTATTTAGTTCGTCATTTCCTGATATCAACTATTTAATAACCCCTTTATTAATTTTCTTTGCCGGCGGGCAGGGCTTGGGCAAAGTTCATCAAGGTGACTCCAGGCAAATGGCGACAAAAATTGTTTTGGGATCGATCCAAGGTAAGTAATTAAGTAGTACTAGCTAGCTACCATCTCTTTGATTCTGGTTTCAATACCATTAATTAATTATCATGCTTGATTAATTATTATTTGATTAAATTCTATTCTCGTAAAGGCCCTGAAACAGGCGTCGGGGACTAAAGTGTGTTCATACTATGTTTTCGAGAACATTTGCATGATGGCGTCCGAAAGGAGCAAATCTGATAGACAACAATGGGTACGTTTGTCAGAACACTATTCACAAATTTTACATGATTATCGATATATAGTCACATAACTAATACACATGCATATTGATCTCCTTCTTAATAGTTCAAAGACGTGTGGGACCGTCTCCTACCAACAGAGGCATATGAGCACTTCAAGAGGAAATAGCGGGATTTATGCTCAACCAGGTCATAAATCCCAAAGTAGAATACTATTACCCGCTACCACCCCCATGAACCACTCCCAATTGTCATCGTGCTTCGAAGGCACCAAGTCAACATGTAGGATAAATTGTATATATACACCTAATTATATATATATATATATACATGTGTAAGTGTGAATAATGGTGGTTGTGAGACATTCGATGATCGGTTCTACGAGAAATTCTATTTTTATATATGCATAACATGTACAATATGTAGTATCGTAAAATACCAACAAACAAAAAAGAATTAAATGGAAAACACAAAATTAAAGGAAAAGGAAATCATGAAACCAAAACCCCCAAACATTTTAGTATCGGTTGGTGTTACCAACCGGTACTAAAGGTCTCCCCGCCCCTGGCGCTGACTCATGCTACATGGTGGCCCTTTAGCGGCGATTCGTGCAGAACCGGTACTAAAGGGGGGACCTTTAGTCCCCACCCTTTAGTGCCGGTTGCAGAACCAACACTAAAGGCCCTTACGAACCGGTGCTATAGCCCGGTTCTGCACTAGTGTGAGGTTTTGGTAAGATTTTATTTGACTTGTGTATGGAGAGGGGAAGGCAATGCAATTTTGATTTAGCAGAGGTTTTGGTAATATTTAATTTGATTTGATTGAGTTAATGCATGAAATGGTTTTGGGAAAGTATCAATTTGGTTTAGATTATCCAAGTTACTCTATTTACATTGGTTTTTATTTTGTGCCTCAGTTGAGATTACCAAAAATCAACAAGAAACCAAATGGGAGGAGGGGGTGTGGGGAGAAAAATATCGAAGGAGGATGTGAGGTAAACCTATCAACTCTCCTTTAATCGTACATACTCCCTCCGTCCCGAATTACTTGTCGCAAAAATAGATAAAAATGGATGTATGTAGAACTAAAATATGTCTAAATACATCCATTTCCACGATAAGTAATTCCGTACGGAGGGAGTAATATGGAACATATCGAAGCCATAACTTAATTTTATGTTTTTTGCTAAATTGCAAAAGTAATGCCTATTGGAATTAAGATATTTTTTGGATTTTTATTTTTATCTATTATCTATTATCTAATCACCTAGAACATCATAGCTCAATTTCTTCATTCAAAATATGAAGTTGCTTACCAGACATACCATGTGGTATGCACTATTGGAAATGGCAATTCCGCTGAGTTCCAAGGGCACTCGGCAAACACCAAAAAACTCACCAATGTGTTTTCCGAGTTCCACACTCAGAAAAATGGACTTGGCTAGAATCGCGTCGGCCATGATTTACTTTTGCCAAGTTCTTATGATCGGGAGTTCGGCAAAGATCGTGATGAAACTTTGCCAAGTCTAACATAATGGGAACTCGGCAAAGTAAGTGTGCAATTGGAACAGAGTGAATGACGGCAGTGCCACGTGGCATAGGTGCTTTGCCGAGTGCTTGTACTCAGCAAAGGGGGCACGATTTCCCTACTATTAAACTCAACAAACTTCTTTGGAAAAAAGATGTCACCGTCGGTGCTGGTTGTCGTGTGCTTGTCAAGCTTGTTGATGACCTGCAAGTGATTGTCATGCTTGTTGAACCAGAATGAATGGATTAAAATGTGGCTTCCAAGTTCTATCATGCATTTGTCAGTTTGCTTCAATGTGTTGTAGCCTTGTAGGCGCCGTTTACTTTCTAAACAGAAGTAGTAGAATAGTCATTGCTAACAAGTAGTAGGAAAGTAGTAAAAGAAAAAAAATGATAGGAGAAGACATTGAACAAAACAAGAAAACCAGAGAAATAAAAGAAATGAAGAATATGAAATGGACTATCATGGAAAGGCGTGCACAAAGGTTGGCGAACCGAGTCATACATGGGCCTGTTGTTCCTGACAACATACTAATTATAGCTCATCTGGCCCGGCACACAACCCACCTCACTTGACCACCATTCACAGGTTCCCAAAGAAGCCTCTGGAAAGAAAGAGGATCACCTCAAAGGGAAACGAGCACACATCAGATAGGGAAGGCTGCCACATTGCTAAAATTGTTCTCATATGCACTCAACATTGTTAACCATTAGAAATAGGGTTGAGGTAAAACATGATGCCTAGAGTGCACGATGTTCATTGCGTGTTGTACATCTGCACCATGAGCGGGTGCAAGGACTAACGCATGGCTGCACACCAATCGCACTGCAAGCCATGGTACTGAACTTGTGCTCCATAAAATTACGCTAGCGAATACATGATCGCTAGACGTCTAAAGTCTAAAAAGAACAGATGAAACATGGTGTGATGTGCTCATGCAACACTTTGTGTGCCAGTTAAGAAGCCGTCATCTAGCTAGACACATATCTGACACTGAAAGTATGCCTAGGTGTGGCGGTCGCTATGTTCCTCATGCCTCTCAAGCCTATAAATTCGTTTTGTCTACTGTGTGCTCCCAATATTGATATGAAGCTTGAAACTCACATTAGGTCTTTGTATGATCCCCACATGGTCAGTTTGTAAAACCTCTTCGCAATATGTTCCTTTTATAAAGGAGTAAAGGAGAGCAAGTTTGATTTAATGCAACAACTACTATATTACTAATAATAACTTGCATGATTTGTTTTTGCTAAGTTACAAAAGCATAGTATATGATCAGATTGCTATTTATCATCCTCTTCATGTGGCCCATACCACAATCTAGTACATGTTTACCAATGCACATATGCACCCTTTCATAAATTCATTTATCATGCTTCT
Source organism: Triticum dicoccoides (assembly GCF_002162155.2). Lineage (NCBI taxonomy): Eukaryota > Viridiplantae > Streptophyta > Magnoliopsida > Poales > Poaceae > Triticum > Triticum dicoccoides. Next base: position 570,011,447 of record NC_041390.1, on the reverse strand, counting down.
GTGTGATGGTTGCTCGGGAGGGTCGATCTATGGATGCAAATTAAGTGTGGCCACAAGTGGACAACTGGCTATTTGTAGACTCCCTTAAAACTTTGGCAATCATCTTGATTGTGTTCCAGGACTAGAATTTCCATTTCCATGAGAAGTATTTCAAGGAGACATGCTAAGTTGATTGACCAAGTAGGTAATGCATAACAATAATAGTGCGACCAATATATAGGAGGGTCTTATAAAAAACATCGTGATAAGACAAAATTGTTGATGATCACCTTAGTAATCTTTTATTACAACAAGTCAGGTAGTTGCACTTATCGCGTAGGTGTAACACATGACTGTAGTTACCAGCTTAGTATTTCCAAATCAAAAATAATCTGAATCCAAATGCTTTCTCTAGTCGGATTATAAAAAATGACTAGCATAATTATCTTCTAGTTGTGACGAAACACTAGCCCAGTCATCAAATATGTTGCAACACTAAGATGTACACTACTAGGAGAAAGTTTATAGATAGAATCTTAGCAGTAGCGCTGGCTAGCGGGGTAGCACTACTGCTACTTAGTAGTAGCGCGGGGAGGAAACAGGTGCTATAGGTACTAAAGTAGCAGTGGCGTTGGCCCTCTAGGCAGCGCTACTACTAAGTGGTCCCATCACCATAGATAGTGGCAACCCGTAGTAGTAGCAGTTGGCTGAAACCAGCACTACTACTAAAGACATTGTAGTAGCGCTGGTCGGAGGCCCACCGCTCTCGCTAAGCGTGTACGTGTTGGGGAACGTAGCATGCAATTTCAAAATATTCCTACGCTCACGCAGGATCTATCTAGGAGATGCATAGCAACGAGAGGGGGAGAGTGTCCATGTACCCTCGTAGACCGAAAGCGGAAGCGTTTGACAACGCGGTTGATTTAGTTGAACTTCGGATTGTTCCCACTGATCAAGCACCGAACGTACGACACCTCTGAGTTCTGCACACGTTCAGCTCGATGACGTCCCTCGAACTCCTGATCCAGCAAAGTGTCGAGGGAGAGTTCCGTTAGCACGACGGCGTGGTGATGGTGAAGTGATCCATGCAGGGCTTCGCCTAAGCACTACGTGAATATGACCGGAGGCGTAAACTGTGGAGGGGGGTGCCGCACAAGGCTAGGAATCAATGTTGTGTGTTCTAGCGGTGGGCCCCCATATATATATATATATATATATATATATATATATATATATATAGGTGGGAGAGGGAGAGGGGCTGCAAGGGGCGCCCCAAGTAGGAGTAATCCTACTTGGGCACCTCCTCCAAGTCGGCCTCCCCCCTTCCATATCCATCGGAAGGGGAAGGAAAGAGAGGGGGATGCCGAATCCTCCCCTTTCCTTCTCCCTTATCTTCCTTTCCTTCTCCTCCTATTCGGCCTATAGGGTGCGCACCAGCCCCTTTTGGGGCTGGTCTGTCCCTCTCTGGACCCATTAGGCCCATATAGCTTATCAGGGCTTGCCTGGAACCCCTTCTAGCGACCCTATACGTACCCTGTACCCCCGGAACACTTCCGATGTCTGAATACTATCGTCTTATATATGAATCTTTACCTCTCGACCATTTCGGGACTCCTCGTCATGTCTGTGATCGCATCCGGGACTCCGAACAACATTCGGTCACCAAACCACATAACTCATATAATACAAAATCGTCATCGAACGTTAAGTGTGCGGACCCTACGGGTTCGAGAACTATGTAGACATGACCGAGACACCTCTCTGGCCAATAACCAATAGCAGAACCTGGATGCTCATGTTGGTTCCCATATATTCTACGAAGACCTTTATCGGTCATTGATGTCTACTACACAACCTTCTTCTTGTAGACGTTGTTGGGCCTCCAAGTGCAGAGGTTTGTAGGACAGTAGCAAATTTCCCTCAAGTGGATGACCTACGGTTTATCAATCCGTAGGAGGCATAGGATGAATATGGTTTCTCTCAAGCAACCCTGCAACCAAATAACAAAGAGTCTCTTGTGTCCCCAACACACCCAATACAATGGTAAATTGTATAGGTGCACTAGTTCGGCGAACAGATGATGATACAAGTGCAATATGGATAGTAGATAATAGTTTTTGTAATCTGAAAATATAAAAATAGCAAGGTAGCAAATGATAAAAGTGAGCATAAATGGTATTGCAATGATAGTAAACAAGGCCTAGGGTTCATACTTTCACTAGTGTAAGTTCCCTCAACAATGATAACATAATTGGATCACATAACTATCCCTCAACATGCAACAAAAAGTCACTCCAAAGTCACTAATAGCGGAGAACAAACGAAGAGATTATGGTAGGGTACGAAACCACCTCAAAGTTATTCTTTCCAATCAATCTGTTGGGCTATTCCTATAAGTGTCACAAACAGCCCTAGAGTTCGTACTAGAATAACACCTTAAGACACAAATCAACCAAAACCCTAATGTCACCTAGATACTCCAATGTCACCTGAAGTATCCGTGGGTATGATTATACGATATGCATCACACAATCTCAGATTCATCTATTCAACCAACACATAGAACCTCAAAGAGTGCCCCAAAGTTTCTATCGGAGAATCACGACGAAAGCGTGTGCCAACCCCTATGCATAGGTTCATGGGCGGAACCCGCAAGTTGATCACCAAAACATACATCAAGTGAATCACGTGGTATCCCATTGTCACCAGAGATACGCATGGCAAGACATACATCAAGTGTTCTCAAATCTTTAAAGACTCAATCCGATAAGATAACTTCAAAGGGAAAACTCAATCCATTACAAGAGAGTAGAGGGGGGAAGAAACATCATAGGATCCAAATATAATAGCAAAGCTCGCGATACATCAAGATCGTATCACCTCAAGAACACGAGAGAAAGAGAGAGAGAGAGAGAGAGAGAGAGAGAGAGAGAGAGAGAGAGAGAGAGAGAGAGATCAAACACATAGCTAATGGTACATACCCTCAGCCCCGAGGGAGAACTACTCCCTCCTCGTCATGGAGAGCACCGGGATGATGAAGATGGCCACCGGAGAAGGATTCCCCCTCCGGTAGGGTACCGAAACGGGTCTAGATTGGCTTTTGGTGGCTACGGAGACTTCTGGCGGCGGAACTCCCGATCTATTGTGCTCCTCGGTAGTTTTAGGGTATATGGAGATATATAGGCGGAAGAAGTACGCCAGGGGGGCCACGAGGGGCCCATGAGGGTGGAGGGCGCGCCCAGGGGGTGGGCGCGCCACCTGCCTCGTGGCCTCCTCGTAGATCCCCTGACGTGCACTCCAAGTCTTCTCGGCTTCTTCTGATCCAAAAATAAGTTCCGTGAAGTTTCAGGTCAATTGCACTCCGTTTGGTTTTCCTTTTCTGCAATATTCTAAAACAAGGTAAAAACAGAAACTGGCACTGGGCTCTGGGTTAATAGGTTAGTCCCAAAAATGATATAAAAGTGTATAATAAAGCCCATAAACATCTAAAATAGTAGATAATATAGCATGGAGCAATCAAAAATTATAGATATGTTGGAGACGTATCAGCATCCCCAAGCTTAATTCCTGCTCATCCTTGGGTAGGTAAATGATAAAAACAGAATTTTTGATGTGGAATGCTACTTGGATTAATTTCAATGTAATTGTTCTTAATTGTGGCATGAATTCAGATCCGAAAGATTGAAGACAAAAATTCATATTGACAGAAAAATAATAATACTTTAAGCATACTAACTAAGCAATTATGTCTTCTCAAAATAACATGGCCAAAGAAAGTTCATCCCTACAAAATCATATAGTTTAGTCATGCTCCATTTTCGTCACACAAGAATGCTCTCATCATGCACAACCCACAAGCCAAGCAATTGTTTCATACTTTAGTAATCTCAAACCTATAAACTTTCACGCAATACATGAGCGTGAGCCATGGATATAGCACTATGGGTGGAATAGAATAATGAGGGGGTTATGTGGAGAAGACAAAAAGGAGAAAGTCTCACATCAACGAGGCTAATCAATGGGCTATGGAGATGCCCATCGATTGATGTTAATGCGAGGAGTAGGGATTGCCATGCAATAGATGCACTAGAGTTATAAATGTATGAAAGCTCAACAAAATAAACTATGTGGGTGTGCATCCAACTGGCTTGCTCACGAAGACCTAGGGCACTTTTGGAGGCCCATTGTTGGAATATATAAGCCAAGTTCTATAATGAAAATTCCCACTAGTATATGAAAGTGACAAAACGAGAGACTCTCTATCATGAAGATTACGGTGCTACTTTGAAGCACAAGTGTGGTAAAGGATAGTAACATTGTCCCTTCTCTCTTTTTCTCTCATTTTTTTGGGGCCTTCTCTTTTTTTATGGCCTTTCTCTTTCCTTTTTTTTTATTTTTTATGGCCTTCTCTTTTTTATGGCCTTTCTCCCTTTTTTATAATTCCTCACTTGGGACAATGCTCTAGAAAATGATGATCATCACACTTCTATTTATTTACAACTCAAAGATTACAACCCGATACTAGAACAAAGTATGACTCCATATGAATGCCTCCGGCGGTGTACCGCGATATGCAATGAACCAAGAGTGACATGTATGAAAGAATTATGAACGGTGGCTTTGCCACAAATACTATGTCAACTACATGATCATGCTAAGCAATATGACAATGATGAATGTGTCATGATAAACGGAATGGTGGAAAGTTGCATGGCAATATATCTCGGAATGGCTATGGAAATGCCATAATAGGTAGGTATGGTGGGCTTTTTTGAGGAAGATATAAGGAGGTTTATGTGTGAAAGAGCGTATCATATCACGGGGTTGGGATGCACCGGCGAAGTTTGCACCAACTCTTAATGTGAGAAAGGGCAATGCACGGTACCGAAGAGGCTAGCAATGATGGAAGGGTGAGAGTGCGTATAATCCATGGACTCAACATTAGTCATAAAGAACTCACATACTTATTGCAAAAATCTACAAGTCATCAAAAACCTCGGTACTACGCGCATGCTCCTAGGGGGATAGATTGGTAGGAAACGACCATCGCTCGTCCCCGACCGCCACTCATAAGGAAGACAATCAAATAACACCTCGTGTTTCAAATTTGTTACACAACGTTTACCATACGTGCATGCTACGGGACTTGCAAACTTCAACACAAGCATTTCTCAAATTCACAACTACTCAACTAGCATGACTTTGATATTATTACCTCCATATCTCAAAACAATCATCAAGCATCAAACTTCTCTTAGTATTCAATACTCTATATGAAAGTTTTTACTAATCTTACCTAGCATATTAGGATTTTAAGCAAATTACCATGCTATTTAAGGCTCTCAAAATAATCTAAATGAAGCATGATAATTCATCTATTTCTTCAAAATAAAACTACCACCATGCTCTAAAAGATATAAGTGAAGCACTAGAGCAAATGACAAACTATTCCGAAAGATATAAGTGAAGGTCAATGAGTAGTCGAATAATTATGCAACTATGTGAAGACTCTCTCTCATTTAATAATTTCAGATCTTGATAATTTATTCAAACAGCAAGCAAAGCAAAATAAAATGACATCTAAAAATAGCAAACATCATGTGAAGAAGCAAAAACTTAGGATCAACCAATACTAACCGATAGTTGTTGAAGAAGAAAGGTGGGATGCCAACCGGGGCATCCCCAAGCTTAGACGCTTGAGACTTCTTGAAATATTATCTTGGGATGCCTTGGGCATCCCCAAGCTTGAGCTTTTGTGTCTCCTTAATTCCTCTCATATCACGGTCTCCCTAAATCTCAAAAGCTTCATCCACACAAAACTCAACAAGGACTCATGAGATAAGTTAGTATAACACATTGCAAAAACCTTATCATACTATACTGTAGAAAATCACTAAAATTATTATTCAACATTTCATACTAAATGCCTATGCATATTTAATAGTCCTACCCTCAAATAGAATCATTAAAGAAGCAAACATATGTAAACAATGCAAACATAACAGCAATCTTCCTAAACAGGACAGTCTGTAAAGAATGCAGCAACATCCATACTTCCCTAGCTCCAAAAATTATGAAAGAAAATTCCCACTGTAGTAAATTTATCAGAGCTTAATATGCAAAAGGTTTCAACATTTTATCACATTCTGACTTTTCTAGGGAATTATTGCAACAGCGGTAAACTTTCTGTTTTCAAACGGCAACATGTGGACTTCTAAAATAGGCATAGTAAAGGCTATCAATGCCACTTTTATTGAAATAAAAGATGAAAAACATTGTTCTAAATAACAGCAAGCAAATCCTAACAAAATAAATTGACGCTCCAAGAAAAACACATATCATGTGGTAAATAAAAATATAGCTCCAAGTAAAGTCACCGATGAACGAAGACGAAAGAGGGGATGCCTTCCGGGGCATCCCCAAGCTTAGGCTCTTGGCTATCCTTGAATATTACATTGGGGTGCCTCGGGCATCCCCAATCTTAGGCTCTTGCCACTCGTTATTCCATAGTTCATCGAATCCTTACCCAAAACTTGAAAACTTCACAACACAAAACTTAACAGAAAACTCGTAAGCTCCGTTAGTATAAGAAAATAAATCACCACTTCAAGGTACTGTAATGAACTCATTCTTTATTTATATTGGTGTTAAACCTACTGTATTCCAACTTATCTATGGTTTATAAACTCTTTTACTAGCCATAGATTCATCAAAATAAGTAAACAACACATGAAAAACAAAATCTATCAAAAGCAGAACAGTCTGTAGTAATTTGGATCAAACGTATACTTATGTAACTCATAAAATTCTCAAATGAATTGCTGGAACTGAGGAATTTATCTATTAATCATCTTCAAAAATAATTAACTAAATATCACTCTCCAAATAAAAATGGCAGCAGTTCTTGTGAGCGCTAAAGTTTCTGTTTTTTACAGCATGATCGCAAAGACTTTCCCCGAGTCTTCCCAAAGGTTCTACTTGGCACAAACACTAATTAAACACATAAAACCACATATAAACAGATGCTATATTAATTATTTATTACTAAACAAGAACAAAAAGCAAGGAACAAAAATAAAGTTGGGTTGCCTCCCAACAAGCGCTATCGTTTAGCGCCCCTAGCTAGGCATGATGATTTCAATGATGCTCACATAAAGGATAAGAATTGAAATATAAAGAGAGCATCAATTAGAATATGAATAGCACATTTAATTCTAACCCGCTTCCTATGAATAGGGATGTTGTGAGCAAACAACTTGTGGGAACAATAATCAACTAGCATAGGAGGGCAAAACAAGCATAACTTCAAAACTTTAAGCACGTAGAGAGGAAACTTGATATTATTGCAATTCCTACAAGCATATGTTCCTCCCTCATAATAATTTTCAGTAGAATCATGAATGAATTCAAAAATGTAACCAGCACCTAAAGCATTCTTTTCATGATCTACAAGCATAGAAATTTTATTACTCTCCACACAAGCAAAATTCTTCTCATGAATAATAGTGGGAGTATCATAAGAAACTCGAATACTATAAATTGTTTCCACATTAAAAGAGTAATGTTCAGAAAAAGGGTACTCATAATCATGTCAAGTTTTATAAATATAATCACTACTTTTTATAGCATAAGTATCATCACAATAATCATCATAAGTAGGAAGCATGCTATCATCATTATAAATTTGCATATCAAAACTTGGGAGACTAAAAATATCATCTTCATTAAACATAGCATCCCCAAGCTTGGGACAAACATTAATTGCAGCAAATATATTCTCAAAAACATCATCTTCATCAAACATAGCATCCCCAAGCTTGGGCATTTTCATATCATAAGCATAATCATCATTAATAGTATGGATAGCACCAATAGTATAGCAATTATCATATTCTTCCAAACAAGTGCCAAAAAGATTTTCAAGATCATAAGAAGTATCATTATCTTCCAGAATTATATTTTCATGAGGCACAATAGTAATAGGAGCAGCATTATTTGGGAGAGATATCTTTTTACCTCTCTTCATTTTTCTTTTATTCTTCGTCACCACATCATGTGTGGGTTCAATCCTCTTTTTGGAGCTCCTTATTAATGAGATTGGTTGAATAGGAGGCTCCTCCTCGTTACCTGATTCATCATAAGAAATAATAGGAGGGTATTGGGAAGCCTCTTCCCTTTCATTAGTATACTCTTCATCTTCTATTTGTTTTCTTTTCTTTATGTAGTTGGCAATATAAGGATTTTCAATACAATTCACCGCACAATACATATAAATTTTCTCTAGATCAAATTGAAGAACTCTATCAAGGGAAAATTTTGGAATATCCTTAGTTATATGTTTCATTTCTTCATAACCCAAGAGCAAACTAAGTTCATTATGATGTGCAAGAGAAATCAGTCATCACAATTTTTGGACACGATACGATCATGAAACAATTTGCATTGGGTATTGAAATGATCATGTTCATTGCAAAGCTCACAAGTATGGCCAAGATAATTTAAATTTTCAGCACATTAATCTAGCCTTTCTTGCAACAATTTTGTTTCTAAGTATTTATGCCTCTTGCAATATCTATCTTCCCTGTTTGGTGTGTACTTACAAACCCAATGTACTCCACAAAAATTGACATGTTTATAGGAGACATCAGAACTAGTGCAATCATCATTAGTATCACGGATATTCAAAGAATTCGTACTGACAACATTGCAATCATGCTCATCATTCAAAGATTTAGTGCCAAAAAATTTATAGACTTCTTACTATAGCACTTGAGCACAATTTTCCTTTCCATCATACTCACAAAAGATATTAAAAAGATGAAGTGTATGAGACAAACTCAATTCCATATTTTTGTAGTTTTCTTTTATAAACTGAACTAGTGCTAAAACAAGAAACTAAAAGACTCGATTGCAAGATCTAAAGATATACCTTCAAGCGCTAACCTCCCCGACAACGGCGCCAGAAAAGAGCTTGATGTCTACTACACAACCTTCTTCTTGTAGACATTGTTGGGCCTCCAAGTGCAGAGGTTTGTAGGACAGTAGCAAATTTCCCTCAAGTGGATGACCTAAGGTTTATCAATCCGTAGGAGGCGTAGGATGAAGATGGTCTCTCTCAAGCAACCCTGCAACCAAATAACAAAGAGTCTCTTGTGTCCCCAACACACCCAATACAATGGTAAATTGTATAGGTGCACTATTTCGGCGAAGAGATGGTGATACAAGTGCAATATGGATAGTAGATAATAGTTTTTGTAATCTGAAAATATAAAAACAGCAAGGTAGTAAATGATAAAGTGAGCATAAACGGTATTGCAATGATAGGAAACAAGGCCTAGGGTTCATACTTTCACTAGTGTAAGTTTCCTCAACAATGATAACATAATTGGATCACATAACTATCCCTCAACATGCAACAAAGAGTCACTCCAAAGTCACTAATAGCGGAGAACAAATGAAGAGATTACGGTAGGGTACGAAACCACCTCAAAGTTATTCTTTCCAATCAATCCATTGGGCTATTCCTATAAGTGTCACAAACAGCCCTAGAGTTTGTACTAGAATAACACCTTAAGACACAAATCAACCAAAACCCTAATGTCACATAGATACTCCAATGTCACCTCAAGTATCCGTGGGTATGATTATACGATATGCATCACACAATCTTAGATTCATCTATTCAACCAACACATAGAACCTTGGTACGTCTCCAACGTATCTATAATTTTTGATTGCTCCATGCTATATTATCTATTGTTTTGGACTATATTGGGCTTTATTTTCCACTTTTATATTATTTTTGGGACTAACCTATTAACCGAAGGCCCAGCCCAGAATTGCTGTTTTTTTGCCTATTTCAGTGCTTCGGAGAAACAGAAATCAAACGGAGTCCAAACGGAATAAAACCTTCGGGAACGTGATTTTCTCACCGAACATGATCCAGGAGACTTGGACCCTACTCCAAGGAGTCAAAGAGGAGGTCACGAGGGTGGGGGCACGCCCCCCCTGCCTCGTGGGCCCATCGATGCTCCACCGACGTACTCCTTCCTCCTATATATACATACGTACCCCCAAACGATCAGAACAGGAGCCAAAAACCTAATTCCACCGGCGCAACTTTCTGTATCCATGAGATCCCATCTTGGGGCCTGTTCTGGAGCTCCGCCGGAAGAGGGCCATCATCACGGAGGGCTTCTACATCATCCTAGCCCCTCCGATGAAGTGTGAGTAGTTTACCTCAGACCTTCGGGTCCATAGTTAGTAGCTAGATGGCTTCTTCTCTCTTTTTGGATCTCAATACAAAGTTCTCCCCCTCTCTTGTGGAGATCTATTCGATGTAACCTTCTTTTTGCGGTGTGTTAGTTGGGACCGATGAATTGTGGGTTTATGATCAAGTCTATCTATGAATAATATTTGAATCTTCACTGAATTCTTTTATGTATGATTGGTTATCTTTGCAAGTCTCTTCGAATTATCCGTTTGGTTTGGCCAAGTAGACTGGTAGTTCTTGCCATGGGAGAAGTGCTTAGCTTTGGGTTCGATCTTGCGGTGTCCTTTCCCAGTGACAGAAGGGGCAGCAAGGCACGTATTGCATCGTTGCCATCGAGGATAACAAGATGGGGTTTATTTCATATTGCATGAATTTATCTCTCTACATCATGTCATCTTGCTTAAGGCATTACTCCGTTTATAACTTAATACTCTAGATGCATGCTGGATAGCGGTCGATGAGTGGAGTAATAGTAGTAGATGCAGAATTGTTTCGGTCTACTTGTCACGGACGTGATGCCTATATACATGATCATGCCTAGATATTCTCATAACTATGCTCAATTCTGTCAATTGCTCAACAGTAATTTGTTCACCCACCGTAGAATACTTATGCTCTTGAGAGAAGCCACTAGTGAAACCTATGGCCCCCGGGTCTATTCTCATCATATCAATCTCCATCACTTCAATCTTGCTTTGCTTTTACTTTTTACTTTGCATCTTTATACCAAAAATACCAAAAATATTATATCTATCAGATCTCACTCTCGTAAGTGACCGTGAAGGGATTGACAACCCCTAATCGCGTTGGTTGCGAGTAGCTATCATTTTGTGCAGGTACGAGGGACTTGAGCGTGGCCTCCTACTGGATTGATACCTTGGTTCTCAAAAAACTGAGGGAAATACTTACACTACTCTGCTGCATCATCCCTTCCTCTTCGGGGAAAACCAACGCAAGCTCAAGACGTAGCAATAAGGATTTCTGGCGCCGTTGCCGGGGAGTCTACGCAAAAAGTCAACATACCAAGTACCCATCACAATCCCTATCTCTCGCATTACATTATTTGCCATTTGCCTCTTGTTTTCCTCTCCCCCACTTCACCCTTGCCGTTTTATTTGCCCTCTCTCTCTCTCTATCCTCCCTCTCTATTTGCCTCTTTTCCCTCGCCATGCAGAACCAAAAAGAGTTGGGGGTTCTCTCCCAAGTTCTAGTGCTTTAGACAATCCTGCTATCTTATCTAAACTCATAAATCGGAATGCTATAGAACAACTTGCCGGAGTTATCAATGAGAACCTTAGTAATTTTGATGAAGATGATTCTGGAATTTTTCGTTACTTACTTGATGAATCTTTGAAAGATGCTTGGGATAGGCTGTTAAGGATCCGGGCTAGCTATGTACCCCAATATCAAATTGAGGTTTACTTAAAAAGCTTTTATGTTGGGCTACCCGCTTTGTTCAAACAAGTTTTAGATTCTATTTTCAAAGGGGGTTTCCTTGAAGGGGACCCCATAGATACCTATGAGAGGATGAAAACTATATTTGGGCACCCCATTAATGAGAAAGCTGAAATCACATCTCTCTTGCTTTCTTACCAAAATGAATCTATTAAAGAGATAAAAGCTAGCCTAATTGCCAATTTCCGCAACATTCTTAGTCTTTCTTCTACCATTAATGGACATGTACTTTGTCAAAATAGAAAGATTAATTTCATAGATAACAAGTTTGCTCTCTTTCTCTCTAAAACCAAGAATGGCAATACCTAGATCTATCCTTGTTTTTATGCATAGCTAGGGGCGTTAAACGATAGCGCTTGTTTGGAGGCAACCCAATTTTATTTTTATTCCTTGCTTTTTGCTCCTGCTAAGTAATAAATAAATTATTTAGTCTTTGTTTTGGTTGTGTTTTTTGTGTTTAATTAGTGTTTGTGCCAAGTAGAACCGTTGGGAAGACTTGGGGAAAGTCTTGTTGAACTTGCTGTAAAAAACAGAAACTTTAGCGCTCACGAGAACTGCTGTCATTTTTATTTGAAGAGCGCTATTTAGTTAATTCTTTTTTCAGATGATTAATAGATAAATTCCTCACGTCCAGAAATTTATTTTAGAATTTTTGGGGTTCCAGATATTGCGCTAGCTACAGATTACTACAGACTGTTCTGTTTTTGACAGATTCTGTTTTTCATGTGTTGTTTGCTTATTTTGATGAATCTATGGCTAGTAAAATAGTTTATAATCCATAGAGAAGTTGGAATACAGTAGGTTTAACACCAATATAAATAAATAATGAGTTCATTACAGTACCTTGAAGTGGTCTTTTGTTTTCTTTCACTAACGGAGCTCACGAGTTTTCTATTTGAGTTTTGTGTTGTGAAGTTTTCAAGTTTTGGGTGAATTCTTTTGATGGATTATGGAACAAGGAGTGGCAAGATCCTAAGCTTGGGTATGCCCATGGAACCCCCAAGGTAATCCAAGTACACCAAGAAGTCAAAGCTTGGGGATGCCCCGGGAGGCATCCCCTCTTTCGTCCACTTCCATCGGTAATTGACTTGGAGCTATATTTTTATTCACCAACATGATATGTGTTTTGCTTGGAGCGTCTTGTATTATTTGTGTCTTTGTGTCTTAGTATGCCACAATCATCCTTGCTGTACACACCTTTTGAGAGAGACATACATGAATTAAAATTTGATACAATACTCTATGTGCTTCACTTATATCTTTTGAGCTAAGTAGTTTTGCTCCATGTGCTTCACTTATACCTTTTGAGCTATGTAGTTTTGCTCTATGTGCTTCACTTATATCTTTTGAGCTAAGCAGTTTTGCTCCATGTGCTTCACTTATATCTTTTGAGCGTTATAATTTTTCTCTATGTGCTTCACTTAGATCTTTTAGAGCACGGTGGTGGATTTGTTTTAAAGAAACTATTGATCTCTCATGCTTCACTTAAATTATTTTGAGAGTCTCTTAATAGCATGGTAATTTGCTTAATAATAATATGCTTGGTATTCAAGATTTGTGAAACTTTCTTTTGAGTGTGTTGAATACTAAGAAAAGATTGAGGCATGATAATTGTTTTGAGATATGGAGGTGATAATATTAAAGTCATGCTAGTTGAGTAGTTGTGAATTTAAAGAATACTTGTGTTAAAGTTTGTGATTCCCGTAGCATGCACGTATGGTGAACCGTTATGTGATGAAGTCGGAGCATGATTTATTTATTGATTGTCTTCCTTATGAGTGGCGGTCGGGGACGAGTGATGGTCTTTTCCTACCAATCTATCCCCCTAGGAGCATGCACGTAATACTTTGCTTTGATAACTTCTAGATTTTTGCAATAAGTATATGAGTTCTTTATGACTAATGTTGAGTCCATGGATTATACGCACTCTCACCCTTCCACCTTTGCTAGCCTCTCTAATACCACGCACTTTTCGCCGGTATCATACACCTACCATATACCTTCCTCAAAACAGCCACCATACCTACCTGTTATGGCATTTCCATAGCCATTCCGAGATATATTGCCATGCAACTTTCCACCATCTAGTTCATCATGACACATTCATCATTGTTATATTGCTTAGCATGATCATGTAGTTGACATAGTATTTGTGGCAAAGCCACCATTCATAATTTCTTCATACTTGTCACTCTTGATTCATTGCATATCTCGGTACACCGCCGGAGGCATCCATATAGAGTCATACTTTGTTTTAGAATCGAGTTGTAATCATTGAGTTGTAAATAAATAAAAGTGTGATGATCATCATTTAATAGAGCATTGTCCCAAAAAAAGAGAAAGGCCAAAGAAAAAAAGAAGGCCCCAAAAAAGAGAAAATAAATAAATAAATAAGGGGCAATGCTACTATCCTTTTACCACACTTGTGCTTCAAAGTAGCACCATGATATTCATAGTAGAAAGTCTCTCATGTTATCACTTTCATATACTAGTCGGAATTTTACATTATAGAACTTGGCTTGTATATTCCAATGATGGGCCTCCTCAAGTGCCCTAGGTCTTCGTGAGCAAGCAAGTTGGATGCAGAGCCACTAGTTTTTTTTTGTTGAGCTTTCATACATTTATAGCTCTAGTGCATCCGTTGCATGGCAATCCCTACTCACTCACATTGATATTTGTTGATGGGCATATCCATAGCCCGTTGATACGCCTAGTTGATGTGAGACTATCTTCTCCTTTTTGTCTTCTCCACAACCACCATTCTATTCCACCTATAGTGCTATATCCATGGCACACGCTCATGTATTGCGCGAAGATTGAAAAAGTTTTGAAAAAGTTAGAGTATGAAACAATTGCTTGGCTTGTCATCGGGGTTGTGCATGATTTAAATATTTTGTGTGGTGAAGATAGAGCATAGCCAGACTATATGATTTTGTAGGGATAACTTTCTTTGGCCATGTTATTTTGAGAAGGCATAATTGCTTTGTTAGTATGCTTGAAGTATTATTATTTTTATGTCAATATAAACTTTTGTCTTGAATCTTTCGAATCTGAATATTCATATCACAATTAAGAAGATTTGCATTGAAATTATGCCAAGTAGCACTCCACATCAAAAATTCTCTTTTTATCATTTACCTACTCGAGGACGAGCGGGAATTAAGCTTGGGGATGCCTGATACGTCTCCAATATATCTATAATTTTTGATTGCTCCATGCTATATTATCTACTGTTTTCGACTATATTGGGCTTTATTTTCCACTTTTATATTATTTTTGGGACTAACCTATTAACCGGAGGCCCAGCCCAGAATTGCTGTTTTTTGCCTATTTAAGTGTTTCAGAGAAACAGAATATCAAATGGAGTCCAAACGGAATAAAACCTTCAGGAACGTGATTTTCTCACCGAACGTGATCCAGGAGACTTGGACCCTACTCCAAGGAGCCAAAGAGGAGTTCATGAGGGTTGGGCCCCCCCTAGGGCGCGTCCCCCTGCCTCATGGGCCCCTCGATGCTCCACCGACGTACTCCTTCCTCCTATATATACATACGTACCCCCAAACGATCAGAACAGGAGTCAAAAACCTAATTCCACCGTCGCAACTTTCTGTATCCACGAGATCCCATCTTGGGGCCTGTTCCGGAGCTCCGCTGGAAGAGGGTCGTCATCATGGAGGGCTTCTACATCATCCTAGCCCCTCCGATGAAGTGTGAGTAGTTTACCTCAGACCTTCGGGTCCATAGTTAGTAGCTAGATGGCTTCTTCTCTCTTTTTGGATCTCAATACAAAGTTATCCCCCTCTCTTGTGGAGATCTATTTGATGTAACCTTCTTTTTGCAGTGTGTTTGTTGAGACCGATGAATTGTGGGTTTATGATCAAGTCTATCTATGAATAATATTTGAATCTTCTCTGAATTCTTTTATGTATGATTGGTTATCTTTGCAAGTCTCTTCGAATTATCCGTTTGGTTTAGCCAACTAGATTGGTAGTTCTTGCCATGGGAGAAGTGCTTAGCTTTGGGTTCGATCTTGCGGTGTCCTTTCCCAGTGACAGAAGGGGCAGCAAGGCACGTATTGCATCGTTGCCATCGAGGATAAGAAGATGGGGTTTATTTCATATTGCATGAATTTATCTCTCTACATCATGTCATCTTGCTTAAGGCGTTACTCTGTTTATAACTTAATACTCTAGATGCATGCTGGATAGCGGTCGATGAGTGGAGTAATAGTAGTAGATGCAGAATCGTTTCGGTCTACTTGTCACGAACGTGATGCCTATATACATGATCATGCCTAGATATTCTCATAACTAATGCTCAATTCTGTCAATTGCTCAACAGTAATTTGTTCACCCACCGTAGAATACTTATGCTCTTGAGAGAAGCCACTAGTGAAACCTATGTCCCCCAGGTCTATTCTCATCATATCAATCTCCATCACTTTAATCTTGCTTTGCTTTTTTACTTTACTTTTACTTTTTACTTTGCATCTTTATACCAAAAATATTATATCTATCAGATCTCACTCTCGTAAGTGACCGTGAAGGGATTGACAATCCCTAATCGCGTTGGTTGCAAGTAGCTACCGTTTTGTGCAGGTACGAGGGACTTGAGCGTGGCCTCCTACTGGATTGATACCTTGGTTCTCAAAAAACTGAGGGAAATACTTACGCTACTCTGCTGCATCATCCCTTCCTCTTCGGGGAAAACCAACACAAGCTCAAGACGTAGCAAACCTCAAAGAGTTCCCCAAAGTTTCTACCGGAGAATCACGACGAAAATGTGTCCCAACCCCTATGCATAGGTTCATGGGCGGAACCCGCAAGTTGATCACCAAAACATACATCAAGTGAATCACGTGGTATCCCATTGTCACCACAGATACGCACGGCAAGACATACGTCAAGTGTTCTCAAATCTTTAAAGACTCAATCCCATAAGATAACTTTAAAGGGAAAACTCAATCCATTACAAGAGAGTAGAGGGGGAAGAAACATCATAGGATCCAAATATAATAGCAAAGCTCGCGATACATCAAGATCGTATCACCTCAAGAACACGAGAGAGAGAGAGATCAAACACATAGCTACTGGTACATACCCTTAGCCCCGAGGGAGAACTACTCCCTCCTCGTCATGGAGAGCACTGGGATGATGAAGATGGCCATCGGAGAAGGATTCCCCCTCCGGCAGGGTGCCGGAACGGGTCTAGATTGGCTTTTGGTGGCTACGGAGGCTTCTGGCAGCGGAACTCCTGATCTATTGTGCTCCTCGGTAGTTTTAGGGTATATGGAGATATATAGGCGGAAGAAGTACGTCAGGGGGGCACGAGGGGCCCATGAAGGTGGAGGGCGCGCCCAGGGGGGTGGGCGCGCCCCCTGCCTCATGGCCTCCTCGTAGATCCCCCGACGTGCACTCCAAGTCTTCTGGGCTTCTTCTGATCCAAAAATAAGTTTCGTAAAGTTTCAGGTCAATTGGACTCCGTTTGGTTTTCCTTTTCTGCAATATTCTAAAACAAGGTAAAAACAGAAACTGGCACTGGGCTCTGGGTTAATAGGTTAGTCCCCAAAATGATATAAAAGTGTATAATAAAGCCCATAAACATCTAAAACAGTAGATAATATAGCATGGAGTAATCAAAAATAATAGATACGTTGGAGACGTATCAGTCGTACCGTAATGACAACATACGTTATTCCCTTTGTCATCGGTATGTTACTTGCCCGAGATTGCATCGTCGGTATCTTCATACCTAGTTCAATCTCATTACCGGAAGGTCTCTTTACTTGTTCCGTAATACATCATCCCGCAACTAACTCATTAGTCACATTGCTTGCAAGGCTTATTATGATGTGCATTACTGAGAGGGCCTAGAGATACCTCTCCGATACTTGGAGTGACAAATCCTAATCTCGATCTATGCCAACCCAACAAACACCTTCGGAGATACCTGTAGAGCATCTTTATAATCACCCAGTTATGTTGTGACGTTTGATAGATATTCCTCCAGTATCCGGGAGTTGCATAATCTCATAGTTGAAGGAATATGTGTATTACATGAATAAAGCTATAGCAATAAAACGGATGGGTCTTGTCCATCACATCATTCTCCTAATGATGTGATCCCGTTTATCAAATGACAACACATGTCTATTGTTGGGAAACTTAACCATTTTTTATTAACGAGCTAGTCTAGTAGAGGCTTACTAGGGACATGGTGTTTTGTCTATGTATCCACACATGTATCAAGTTTCCGGTTAATACATTCTAGCATAAATAATAAAAATTTATCATGATATAAGGAAATATAAATAACAACTTTATTATTGCCTCTAGGGCATATTTCCTTCAGTCTCCCACTTGCACTAGAGTCAACAATCTAGTTCGCATCGCCATGTGATTTAACACCAATAGTTGACATCTTTATGTAGTTAAGACCCATAGTTCACATCGCCATGTGACCAACACCCAAAGGGTTTACTAGAGTCAATAATCTAGTTCACATCTCTATGTGATTAACACCCAAAGAGTATTAAGGTGTGATCATGTTTTGCTTTGTGAGAGAAGTTTAGTCAACGGGTCTGCCACATTTAGAACCGTATGTATTTTGCAAATTTCTATGTCTACAATACTCTGCACGGAGCTACTCTAGCTAATTGCTCTCACTTTCAATATGTATCCAGATTGAGACAAGTCATCTAGATTAGTGTCAAAGCTTGCATCGACAACCCTTTATGACGAACTCTTTGTCACCTCCATAACTGAGAAACATTTCCTTAGTCCTCTTAGGTAACTAAGGATAATTTTGACCGTTATCCAGTGATCTACTCCTGGATCACTATTGTACCCGCCTGCCAAACTCATGGTAAGGTACACAATATGTCTAGTACACAACATAGAATACATGATAGAACCTATGACTGAGGCATAGGGAATGACTTTCATTCTCTCTCTATCATTTGTCGTGGTCGGGCTTTGAGTCTTACTCAACTTCACACCTTGCAACACAGGCAAGAACCCTTTCTTTGACTGATACAATTTTAATTTCTTCAAAATCTTGTCAAGGTATGTGTTTTGTGAAAGTTCTATTAAGCGTCTTGATCTATCCCTATAGATCTTGATGCCCAATATATAAGTAGCTTCACTGAGGTCTTTCATTGAAAAAAAATCTTATTCAAGTATCCTTTATGCTATCCAGAAATTCTTCATCATTTCCAATCAATAATATGTCATCCACATATACTATCAGAAATGCTACAGAGCTCCCACTCACTTTCTTGTAAATACAGGCTTCTCCAAAAGTCTGTATGAAACCATATGCTTTGATCACCTCATCAAAGCTTATATTCCAACTCCGAGATGCTTGCACCAGTCCATAAATGGATCACTGGAGCTTGCACACTTTGTTAGCACCTTTAGGATTGACAAAACTTTTTTGGTTGCATCACATACAACTCTTCTTTGATAAATCCATTAAGGAATGTAGTTTTGACATCCATTTGCTAGATTTTATAAAATGCGGCAATTGCTAACTTGTCGAAAACCTTTTGCGACAAGTCGAGCTTTGTAGATAGTAACACTACTATCAGTGTTTGTCTTCCTCTTGAAGATCCATTTATTCTCAATGGCTTGCCGCTCATTGGGCCAGTCCACCAAAGTCCACACTTTGTTCTCATACATGGATCGTATCTCAGATTTCATGGCCCCAAGCCATTTTGCGGAATCTGGGCTCGTCATCGCTTCCTCATAGTTCGTAGGTTCGTCATGGTCTAGTAACATGACTTCCAGAACAGGATTACCGTACCACTCAGGTGCGGAACGTGCTCTGGTTGACCTACGAGGTTCGGTAGTAACTTGATCTGAATTTTCATGATCATTATCATTAGCTTCCTCTCTAGTTGGTGTAGGCATCAGTGAAACTGATTTTTGTGATGAGCTACTTTCCAATTCGAGAGAAGGTTCGATTACCTCATCAAGTTCTACTTTCCTCCCACTCTCTTCTTTTGAGAGAAACTCCTTCTCTAGAAAGGATCCATTCTTAGAAACAAAGATCTTGCCTTCGGATCTATGATAGAAGGTGTACCCAATAGTTTCTTTTGGGTATCCTATGAAGACACACTTCTCCGATTTGGGTTCGAGCTTATCAGGCTGAAGCATTTTCACATAAGCATCGCAACCCCAAACATTAAGAAACGACATCTTAGGTTTCTTGCCAAACCGTAGTTCATACAGTGTCGTCTCAACGGATTTAGATGGTGCCCTATTTAATGTGAATGCAGCTGTCTCTAATGCATAACCCCAAAATGATAGTGGTAAATCAGTAAGAGATATTATAGATCGCACCATATCTAATAAAGTACGGTTATGACGTTTGGACACCATTACGCTGTGGTGTTCCAAGCGGCGTGAGTTGTGAAACTATTCCACATTGTTTTAAATGAAGGCCACACTCGTAACTCAAATATTTGCCTCCGTGATCAGATCGTAGAAACTTTATTTTCTTGTTACGATGATTCTCAACTTCACTATGAATTTCTATGAACTTTTCAAATGTTTCAGACTTTTTTTTCATCAAGTAGATATACCTATATCTGCTCAAATCATCTGTGAAGGTCAGAAAATAACGATACCCGCCGCGTGCCTCAACACTCATTGGACCGCATACATCGGTATGTATTATTTCCAATAAGTCATTGGCTCGCTCCTTTGTTCCGGAGAACGGAGTTTTAGTCATCTTGCCCATGGGGCATGGTTCGCAAGTATCAAATGATTCATAATCAAGTGATTCCAAAAGCCCGTCTGCATGGAGTTTCTTCATGCGCTTTACACCAATATGACCTAAACGGCTGTGCCACAAATATGTTGCACTATCATTATCAACTTTGCATCTTTTGGCATCAATATTATGAATATGTGTATCACTACGATCGAGATTCAATAAACCATTTACATTTGGTGTATGACCATAGAAGGTTTTATTCATGTAAACAGAACAACAATTATTCTCTAACTTAAATGAATAACCATGTTGCAATAAACATGATCCAATCATATTCATGCTCAATGCAAACACCAAATAACATTTATTTAGGTCCAACACTAATCCCGAAGGTAGGGGGAGTGTGCGATGGTGATCTTATCAACCTTGGAATCACTTCCAACACACATCGTCACCTTGCCCTTAAATAGTCTATGTTCATTATGTAACTCCTGTTTCGAGTTACTAATCTTAGCAACTGAACCGGTATCAAATGCCCTATGGCTACTATGAACACTAGTAAAATACACATCAATAACATGTATATCAAATATACCTTTGTTCACTTTGCCATCATTCTTATCCGCCAAGTATTTGGGGTAGTTCCGTTTCAAGTGACCATTCCCTTTGTAGTAGAAGCACTCAGTTTCAGGCTTAGGTCTAGCTTTGGGCTTCTTCACGGGAGTGGCAACTTGCTAGTCATTCTTCTTGAAGTTCCCTTTCTTTTCCTTTGCCCTTTTTCTTCACACTAGTGGTCTTGTCAACCATCAACACTTGATGTTTTTTCTTGATTTCTACCTTCGCCGATTTCAGCATCGCGAAGAGCTCGGGAATCGTTTTCGTCATCCCTTGCATATTATAGTTTATCACAAAGTTCTAGTAGCTTGGTGATAGTGACTAGAGAACTCTGTCAATCACTATCTTATCTAGAAGATTAATTCCCACTTGATTCAAGTGATTGTACTACCCAGACATTCTGAGTATATGCTCACTGGCTAAGCCATTCTCCTCCATCTTGTAGGCAACGTACTCGTCAAAGGTCTCAAACCTCTCGACATGGGCATGAGTCTGAAATACCAATTTCAACTCTTGGAAAAACTTATATGCTCTGTGGCATTCAAAATGTTTTTGAAGTCCCGGTTCTAAGCCGTAAAGCATGGTGCACTAAACTATCAAGTAGTCATCATACCGAGCTTGTCAAACATTCATAACGTCTGCATCTGCTCCTGCAATAGTTCTGTCACCTAGCGGTGCATCAAGGACATAATTCTTCTGCGTAGCAACGAGGATAATCCTCAGATCATGGACCCAGTCCGAATCATTGCTACTATCATCTTTCAACTTAGTTTTCTCTAGGAACATATCAAAAACATAGAGGAGCTACAACGCGAGCTATTGATCTACAACATAGATATGTGATGTCTACTACACAACCTTCTTCTTGTAGACGTTGTTGGGCCTCCAAGTGCAGAGGTTTGTAGGATAGTAGCAAATTTCCCTCAAGTGGATGACCTAAGGTTTATCAATCCGTAGGAGGCGTAGGATGAAGATGGTCTCTCTCAAGCAACCCTGCAACCAAATAACAAAGAGTCTCGTGTGTCCCCAACACACCCAATACAATGGTAAATTGTATAGGTGCACTAGTTCGGCGAAGAGATGGTGATACAAGTGGTATATGGATAGTAGATAAAGGTTTTTGTAACCTGAAAATATAAAAAACAGCAAGGTAACTAATGATAAAAGTGAGCGTAAACGGTATTGCAATGCATTGAAACAAGGCCTAGGGTTCATACTTTCGCTAGTGCAAGTTCCATCAACAATACTAACATAATTGGATCATAAACCTATCCCTCAACATGCAACAAAGAGTCACTCCAAAGTCACTAATAGCGAAGAACGAACGAAGAGATTATGGTAGGGTACGAGACCACCTCAAAGTTATTCTTTCTAATCAATCCGTTGGGCTATTCCTATAAGTGTCACAAACAGCCCTAGAGTTCGTACTAGAATAACACCTTAAGACACAAATCAATCAAAACCCTAATGTCACCTAGATACTGCAATGTCACCTCAAGTATCCGTGGGTATGATTATACGATATGCATCACACAATCTCAGATTCATCTATTCAACCAACACAAAGGACCTCAAAGAGTGCCCGAAAGTTCTACCAGAGAATCACGACGAAAACGTGTGCCAACCCCTATGCATAGGTTCATGGGCGGAACCCGCAAGTTGATCACCAAAACATACATCAAGTGAATCACGTGATATCCCATTGTCACCACAGATATCCACGGCAAGACATACATCAAGTGTTCTCAAATCTTTAAAGACTCAATCCGATAAGATAACTTCAAAGGGGAAACTCAATTCATTACAAGAGAGTAGAGGGGGGAGAAAACATCATAGGATCCAACTATAATAGCAAAGCTCGCGATACATCAAGATCGTAACACCTCAAGAACACGAGAGAGAGAGATCAAACATATAGCTACTGGTACATACCCTCAGCCCCGAGGGAGAACTACTCCCTCCTTGTCATGGAGAGCACCGGGATGATGAAGATGGCCACCGGAGAAGGATTGCCCCCTCCGGCAGGGTGCCGGAACAGGTCTAGCTTGGTTTTCGGTCGCTACAAAGGCTTCTGGCGGCGGAACTCCCGATCTAATCTCCGTTCTAGAAGTTTTACGATACGTGGGTATATATGGGTGAAAAGAGTACGTCGGTGGACCGAAGGGGTGGCCACGAGGCAAGGGGCGCGTCCCCTACCCTCGTGAGCTCCTCCTTCATCTTCTGACGTAGGGTCCATGTCTATCCGGTAGGTTTCCTTCCAAAAATAACTTCTCAGTTGATTTCGTTCCGTTTCGACTCCGTTTGATATTCCTTTTCTTCGAAACACTGAAATAGGCATAAAACGGCAAATCTGGGCTGGGCCTCAGGTTAATAGGTTAGTCCCAAAAATAATATAAAAGTGGAAAATAAAGCCCAATATTGCCCAGAACAGTAGATAATATAGCATGGAGCAATCAAAAATTATAGATACGTTGGAGACGTATCAAGCATCCCCAAGCTTAATTCCTGCTCGTCCTCGAGTAGGTAAATGATAAAAAGATAATTTTTGATGTGGAATGCTAATTGGCATAATTTCAATGTAATTCTTCTTAATTGTGGTATGAATATTCAGATCCGAAAGATTCAAGACAAAAGTTCATATTGACATAAAAATGATAATACTTCAAGCATACTAACTAAGCAATTATGTCTTCTCAAAATAACATGGCCAAAGGAAGTTCATCCCTACAAAATCATATAGTTTAGTCATGTTTCATTTTCGTCACACAAGAATGCTCTCATCATGCACAACCCCGATGACAAGCCAAGCAATTGTTTCATACTTTAGTAATCTCAAACTCATAAACTTTCGCGCAATACATGAGCGCGAGCCATGGATATAGCACTATGGGTGGAATAGAATAACGAGGGGGTTATGTGGAGAAGACAAAAAGGAGAAAGTCTCAAATCAACGAGGCTAATCAATGGGCTATGGAGATGCCCACTGATTGATGTTAATGCAAGGAGTAGGGATTGCCATGCAACGGATGCACTAGAGATATAAATGTATGAAAGCTCAACAAAAGAAACTAGTAGGTGTGCATCCAACTTGCTTGCTCACGAAGACCTAGGGCACTTGAGGAGGCCCAATATTGGAATATACAAGACAAGTTCTATAATGAAAAATTCCCACTAGTATATGAAAGTGATAACATGAGAGACTCTTTCCTATGAAGATCATGGTGCTACTTTGAAGCACAAGTGTGGTAAAAGGATAGTAGCATTGCCCCTTTTTTTCTTTATTTATTTATTTATATTTTTTTGGCCTTCTTTTTTTTCTTTGGCCTTTCTCTTTTTTGGGGGGGACAATGCTCTATTGAATGATGATCATCACACTTCTATTTATTTACAACTCAATGATTACAACTCGATACTAGAACAAAGTATGACTCTATATGAATGCCTCCGGCGGTGTACCAAGATATGCAATGAATCAAGAGTGACATGTATGAAAGAATTATGAACGGTGGCTTTGCCACAAATACTATGTCAACTACATGATCATGCTAAAGCAATATGACTATGATGAATGTGTCATGATGAACGGAATGATGGAAAGTTGCATGGCAATATATCTCGGAATGGCTATGGAAATGCCATAATAGGTAGGTATGGTGGCTGTTTTGAGGAAGATATAAGGAGGTTTATGTGTGAAAGAGCGTATCATATCACGGGGTTTGGATGCACTGGCGAAGTTTGCACCAACTCTCAATGTGAGAAAGGGCAATGCACGGTACCGAAGAGGCTAGCAATGATGGAAGGGTGAGAGTGCGTATAATCCATGGACTCAACATTAGTCATAAAGAACTCATATACTTATTGAAAAAATCTACAAGTAATCAAAAACCTCGACACTACGTGCATGCTCCTAGGGGGTAGATTGGTAGGAAAAGACCATCGCTCGTCCCCGATCGCCACTCATAAGGAGAACAATCAAATAACACCTCATGCTTCAAATTTGTTACACAACGTTTACCATACGTGCATGCTACGGGACTTGCAAAATTAAACACAAGCATTTCTCAATTCACAACTACTCAACTAGCACGACTTTGATATTATTACCTCTATATCTCAAAACAATCATCAAGCATCAAACTTCTCTTAGTATTCAACACACTCATAAGAAAGTTTTATTATTCTTGAATACCTAGCATATTAGGATTTTAAGAAAATTACCATGCTATTAGGACTCTCAAAATAATCTAAGTGAAGCATGATAGTTCATCTATTTCTTCAAAATAAAACTACCACCATGCTCTAAAAGATATAAGTGAAGCACTAGAGCAAATGACAAACTACTCCGAAAGATATAAGTGAAGATCAATGAGTAGTCAAATAATTATGCAACTATGTGAAGACTCTCTAACATTTAATAATTCCAGATCTTGGTATTTTATTCAAACAGAAAGCAAAATAAAATGACATTCTAAGAATGACAAACATTATGTGAAGAAGCAAAAACTTAGGATCAACCGAAACTAACCGATAATTATTGAAGAAGAAAGGTGGGATGCCAACCGGGGCATCCCCAAGCTTAGACGCTTGAGACTTCTTGAAATATTATCTTGGGGTGCCTTGGGCATCCCCAAGCTTGAGCTTTTGGGTCTCCTTAATTCCTCTCATATCATGGTCTCCCTAAATCTCAAAAGCTTCATCCACACAAAACTCAACAAGGACTCATGAGATAAGTTAGTATAAACCATTGCCAAAACCTTATCATACTCTACTGTAGCAAACCACTAAAATTATTATTCAACATTGCATACTAAATGCCTCTGCATATTTAATAGTCCTATCCTCAAATAGAATCATTAAAGAAGCAAACATATGCAAACATAACATCAATCTACCTAAACAGGATAGTCTATAAAGAATGCAGCAACATCCATACTTCCCTAGCTCAAAAAATTATGAAAGAAAATTCCCACTGTAGTAAATTTATCAGAGCTTAATATGCAAAAGGTTTCAAAATTTTATCACATTCTAACTTTTCTAGGGAATTATTGCAACAGCGGTAAACTTTCTGTTTTCAAACAGTAACATGTATACTTGAAACATAGGCATAGTAAAGGCTATCAATGTCACTTTTATTGAAATAAAAGATGCAAAAAATTGTTCTAAATAACAGCAAGCAAATCCTAAAAAAATAAATTGACGCTCCAAGCAAAACACATATCATGTGGTAAATAAAAATATAGCTCCAAGTAAAGTCATCGATGAACGAAGACGAAAGAGGGGATGCCTTCCGGTGCATCCCCAAGCTTAGGCTCTTGGCTATACTTGAATATTACATTGGGGTGCCTCGGGCATCCCCAATCTTAGGCTCTTGCCACTCCTTATTCCATAGTCCATCGGATCCTTACCCAAAACTTGAAAACTTCACAACACAAAACTTAAAAGAAAACTCGTAAGCTCCGTTAGTATAAAAAATAAATCACCACTTCAAGGTACTGTAATGAACTCATTATTTATTTATATTGGTGTTAAACCTACTGTATTCCAACTTCTCTATGGTTTATAAACTATTTTACTAGCCATAGATTTATCAAAATAAGTAAACAACACACGAAAAACAGAATCTGTCAAAAACAGAACAGTCTGTAGTAATCTGGATCAAACGTATACTTATGAACTCATAAAATTCTCAAATAAATTGCTGGACCTGAGGAATTTATCTATTAATCGTCTTCAAAAAGAATTAATTAAATATCACTCTCCAAATAAAAATGGAAGCAATTCTCGTGAGCGCTAAAGTTTCTGTTTTTTACAGCATGATCGCAAAGACTTTCCCCAAGTCTTCCCAAAGGTTCTACTTGGCACAAACACTAATTAAAAGCATAAAACCACATCTAAACAGAGGCTAGATGAATTATTTATTACTAAACAGGAGCAAAAAGGAAGGAACAAAAATAAAGTTGGGTTGCCTCCCAACAAGCGCTATCGTTTAACGCCCCTAGCTAGGCACGATGATTTCAATGATGCTCACATAAAGGATAAGAATTGAAATATAAAGAGAGCATCATGAAGAATATGACTAGCACATTTAAGTCTAACATACTTCCTATGCATAGGGATTTTGTGAGCAAACAACTTGTGGGAACAAGAATCAACTTGCATAGGACGGTGAAACAAGCATAACTTCAAAACTTTAAGCACATAGAGAGGAATCTTGATATTATTGCAATTCCTACAAGCATATATTCCTCCCTCATAATAATTTTCAGTAGCATCATGAACGAATTAAACAGTATAACCAGCACCTAAAGCATTCTTTTCATGATCTATAAGCATAGAAATTTTATTACTCTCCACATAAGCAAATTTCTTCTCATGAATAATAGTGGGAGCAAACTCAACAAAATAACTATCATGTGATTGAAAATTAAGATCAAGATGACAAGTTTCATGGTTATCATTATTCTTTAAATCATACGTGTCATCACAATAATCATCATAGATAGGAGGCATACTTTCATCATAGTAAATTTGCTCATCAAAGCTTGGGGGGCAAAAAATATCATCTTCATCAAACATAGCTTCCCCAAGCTTGTGGCTTTGCATATCATTAGCATCATGAATATTCAAGGAATTCATACTAACAACATTGCAATCATGCTCATCATTCAAATATTTAGTGCCAAACATTCTAATGCATTCTTCTTCTAGCACTTGAGCACATTTTCCTTTCCATCATACTTTTGAGATAAACTCGATTGCAAGATCTAAAGATATACCTTCAAGCACTCACCTCCCCGGCAACGGCGCCAGAAAAGAGCTTGATGTCTACTACACAACCTTCTTCTTGTAGACGTTGTTGGGCCTCCAAGTGCAGAGGTTTGTAGGACAGTAGCAAATTTCCCTCAGGTGGATGACCTAAGGTTTATAAATCCGTAGGAGGCGTAGGATGAAGATGGTCTCTCTCAAGCAACCCTGCAACCAAATAACAGAGTCTTTTGTGTCCCCAACACATCCAATACAATGGTAAATTGTACAGGTGCACTAGTTCGGCAAAGAGATGGTGATACAAGTGGTATATGGATAGTAGATAAAGGTTTTTGTAATCTTAAAATATAAAAACAGCAAGGTAACTAATGATAAAAATGAGCGTAAACGATATTGCAATGCGTTGAAACAAGGCCTAGGGTTCATACTTTCGCCAGTGCAAGTTCCCTCAACAATACTAACATAATTGGATCATAAAACTATCCCTCAACATGCAACAAAGAGTCACTCCAAAGTCACTAATAGCGGAGAATGAACGAAGAGATTATGGTAGGGTACGAAACCACCTCAAAGTTATTCTTTCCAATCAATCCGTTGGGCTATTCCTATAAGTGTCACAAACAGCCCTAGAGTTCGTACTAGAATAACACCTTAAGACACAAATCAATCAAAACCCTAATGTCTCCTAGATACTGCAATGTCACCTCAAGTATCCGTGGGTATGATTATACGATATGCATCAAACAATCTCAGATTCATCTATTCAACCAACACAAAGGACCTCAAAGAGTGCCCCAAAGTTCGACCGGAGAATCACGACGAAAACGTGTGCCAACCCCTATGCATAGGTTCATGGGAGGAACCCGCAAGTTGATCACCAAAACATACATCAAGTGAATCATGTGATATCCCATTGTCACCACAGATATCCACGGCAAGACATACATCAAGTGTTCTAAAATCTTTAAAGACTCAATCCGATAAGATAACTTCAAAGGGGAAACTCAATTCATTACAAGAGAGTAGAGGGGGGAGAAAACATCATAGGATCCAACTATAATAGCAAAGCTCGCGATACGTCAAGATCGTAACACCTCAAGAACACAAGAGAGAGAGAGAGAGAGATCAAACACATAGCTACTGGTACATACCCTCAGCCCCGAGGGAGAACTACTCCCTCCTCGTCATGGAGAGCACTGGGATGATGAAGATGGCCACCGGAGAAGGATTGCCCCCTCCGGCAGGGTGCCGGAACGGGTCTAGATTGGTTTTCGGTGGCTACAGAGGCTTCTGGCGGTGGAACTCCCGATCTAATCTCCGTTCTGGAAGTTTTACGATACGTGGGTATATATGGGTGAAAAGAGTACGTCGGTGGACCGAAGGGGCGGCCACGAGGCAGGGGGGCGCGCCCCTACCCTCGTGAGCTCCTCCTTCATCTTCTGACGTAGGGTCCAAGTCTATCCGGTAGGTTTCCTTCCAAAAATAACTTCTCTAGTTGATTTCATTCCGTTTCGACTCCGTTTGATATTCCTTTTCTTCGAATCACTGAAATAGGCATAAAAGAAGAAATCTGGGTTGGGCCTCCGATTAATAGGTTAGTCCCAAAAATAATATAAAAGTGGAAAATAAAGCCCAATATTGCCCAAAACAGTAGATATTATAGCATGGAGCAATTAAAAATTATAGATACGTTGGAGACGTATCAATATGCAAAAACTATCATGATTAAGTTCATGATAAATTAAGTTCAATTAATCATATTACTTAAGAACTCCCACTTAGATAGACATCCCTCGAGTCATCTAAATGATCATGTGATCCATATCAACTAAACCATGTCCGATCATCACGTGAGATGGAGTAGTCTTTAATGGTGAACATCTCTATGTTGATCATATCTACCATATGATTCACGTTCGACCTTTCGGTCTCCAGTGTTCTGAGGCCATGTCTGTACATGCTAGGCTCGTCAAGTTTAACTCGAGTGTTCTGCATGTGCAAAACTTTCTTGCACCCATTGTATGTGAATGTAGAGCTTATCACTCCCGATCATCACGTGGTGTCTCAGCACGACGAACTATCGCAACGGTGCATACTCAGGGAGAACACTTATACCTTGAAATTTTAGTAAGGGATCATCTTATAATGCTATTGCCATACTAAGCAAAATAAGATGCATAAAAGGTAAACATCATATGCAATCAAAATATGTGACATGATATGGCCATCACCATCTTGTGCCTTTGATCTCCATCTCCAACGCACCGTCATGATCTCCATCGTCACTGGTTTGACACCTTGATCTCCATCGTAGAGTCGTGGTCATCTCACCAACTATTGCTTCTACAATTATCACTAACGCATAGTGATAAAGTAAAGCAATTACATGGCATTTGCATTTCATACAATAAAGCGACAACAATAAGGCTCCTACCAGTTACGGATAACTTTTACAAAACATGATCATCTCATACAATAAAGCGACAATCATGTCTTGAGCATATCACATCACAACATGCCATGCAAAAACAACTTAGACGTCCTCTACTTTGTTGTTGCAAGTTTTACTTGGCTGCTACGGGCTTGTAGCAAGAACTGTTCTTACCTACGCATCAAAACCAAAATGGTGTTTCGTGACGTTTGATGTTTTAACCTTCAACAAGGACCAGCCGCAGTTAAATTTGATTCAACTAAAGTTGAAGAAACAGACACCCGCCAGCTACCTTTATGCAAAACAAGTTGCATGTCTGTCGGTGGAACCACTCTCATGAACATGGTCATGTAAGGTTGGTTCGGGCCGCTTCATCCAACAATACCGCCAAATCAAAATAAGATGTTGGTGGTAAGAAGTATGACTATCACCGCCCACAACTCTTTGTCTACCCGTGCATATCATCTACGCATAGACCTGGCTCTGATACCACCGTTGGGGAACGTAGCATGCAATTTCAAAAAATTCCTACACTCACGCAAGATCTATCTAGGAGATGCATAGCAACGAGAGGGGGAGAGTGTGTCCACGTACCCTTGTACACCGAAAGCGGAAGCGTTTGACAACACGGTTGATGTAGTCGAACTTCTTCTCGTTTTGACCGATCAAGCACCAAACGTACGACACCTCTGAGTTCTGCACACGTTCTGCTTGATGACGTCCCTCAAACTCTTGATCCGGCAGAGTGTCGAGGGAGAGTTCTAATGACTCACAAGTATAGGGGATCTATCGTAGTCCTTTCGATAAGTAAGAGTGTCGAACCCAATGAGGAGCAGAAGGAAATGACATGCGGTTTTCAGTAAGGTATTCTCTGCAAGCACTGAAATTATCTGTAACAGATAGTTTTGTGATAAGCTAATTTGTAACGGGTAACAAGTAACAAAAGAAACAAGGTGCAGCAAGGTGGCCCAATACCTTTTGTAGCAAAGGACAAGCCTGGACAAACTCTTATATAAAGGAAAACACTCCCAAGGACACATGGGAATTATCGTCAAGCTAGTTTTCATCACGCTCATATAACTCGCGTTCGGTACTTTGATAATTTGATATGTGGGTGAACCGGTGCTTGGGTACTGCCCTTACTTGGACAAGCATCCCACTTATGATTAACCCCTCTTGCAAGCATCCGCAACTACAAAAGAAGTATTAAAGTAAACCTAACCATAGCATGAAACATATGGATCCAAATCAGCCCCTTACGAAGCAACGCATAAACTAGGGTTTAAGCTTCTGAAACTCTAGCAACCCATCATCTACTTATTACTTCCCAATGCCTTCCCCTAGGCCCAAACAATGGTGAAGTGTCATGTAGTCAACGTTCACATGACACCACTAGAGGGAAGACAACATACATCTCATCAAAATATCGAATGAATACCAAATTCACATGACTACTTATAGCAAGACTTCTCCCATGTCCTCAGGAACAAACGTAACTACTCACAAATCATATTCATGTTCATAATCAGAGGGGTATTAATATGCATAAAGGATCTGAACATATGATCTTCCACCAAATAAACCAACTGGCATCAACTACAAGGAGTAATCAACACTACTAGCAACCCACAGGTACCAATCTGAAGTTTTGGGACAAAGATTGGATACAAGAGATGAACTAGGGTTTGAGAGCAGATGGTGTTGGTGAAGATGTTGATGGAGATTGACCCCCTCCCGATGAGAGGATCGATGGTGATGATTTCCCCCTCCCGGAGGGATGCTTCCCCGGCAAAACAGCTCCGCCGGAGCCCTAGATTGGTTCCGCCAAGGTTCCGCCTCGTGGCGGCGGCGCTTCGTCCCGAAAGCTTGCTTATGATTTTTTCCAGGGCGAAAGACTTCATATAGCCAAAGATGGGCACCGGAGGCCTGCTAGGGGGCCCACGAGACAGGGGCGCGCCCAGGGGGGTAGGGCGCGCCCCCCACCCTCATGGATGGTGGGTGGCCCCCCTCTGGTGCTTTCTTCACCCAATATTTTTTATATATTCCAAAACTGGCTTCCATGGAGTTTTAGGACTTTTGGAGTTGTGCAGAATAGGTCCTTTTCCATCCCAGAATTCCAGCTGCCGGCATTCTCCCTCTTCGTGCAAACCTTGTAAAATAAGCAAGAATAGGCATAAGTATTGTGACATAATGTGTAATAACAACCCATAATGTAATAAATATCGATATAAAAGCATGATGAAAAATGGACGTATCAACTCCCCCAAGCTTAGACCTCGCTTGTCCTCAAGCGGAAGCCGATAACGAAAAATATGTCCACATGTTTAGAGATAGAGGTGTCAATAAAATAAAATAAGGACATGAGGGCATCATGACCATTCTTATAACAACAACATATATATATATATATATATATATATATATATATATTCATATGATTTCTTATGCTAAAGTAACAATCTTATTCATAATGTAAAGTATGAATCAGAAACTTCATTGAAAACTAACAAACTATAATCTCAGTCATTGAAGCAATTGCAATTTATCATAACATCGGAAAGAGTCAATATAAGATATTTTCAGCAAGTCCACATACTCAACTATCATTTAGTCTTTCACAATTGCTAACACTCATGCAATACTTATGAGTATGAAGCTTTAATCGGACACATAGAAAGATAGGGGCTTATAGTTTTGCCTCCCAACCTTTTACCTCAAGGATAATGTCAATAATAATAGTTTATGAAAACCCACATCCAATTAGCTATATATATCAGGATCTTCGAACACACAGCTCTTGCCAAAGGATAAAATGTAAAAAGGAAAGGTGAAGATCACCATGACTCTTGTATAAAGTATAGGACAAAAATAAAAGATAGGCCCTTCGCAAAGGGAAGCAGAGGTTGTCTTGTGTTTTTATGGTTGGATGCACGAAATCTTAATGCAAAAAAACGTCACTTTATATTGCCACTTGTGATACGTACCTTTATTATGCAGTCCGTCGCTTTTATTTCTTCCACATATCACAAGATCGTATAAAGCTTATTTTCTCCACACTAATAGATCATACATATTTAGAGAGCAACTTTTATTGCTTGCAACAATGACAACTTACTTGAAGGATCTTACTCAATCCATAGGTAGATATGGTGGACTCTCATGGCGAAACTAGGTTTAAGGATATTTGGAAGCACAAGTAGTATCTCTACTTGGTGCAAAGAATTTGGCTAGCATGAGGGGGGAAGGCAAGCTCAACATGTTGGATGATCCATGACAATATAATTTATTTCAGATATAAGAAAACATAACCCATTACGTTGTCTTCCTTGTCCAACATCAACTTTTTAGCATGTCATATTTTAATGAGTGCTCACAATCATAAAAGATGGCCAAGATAGTATATTTATATGTGAAAACCTCTCTTTTGTTTATTACTTCCTATTAATTGCAACGATGACCAAAACTATGTTTGTCAACTCTCAACAACTTTTATTCATCATACTCTTTATATGTGAAGTCATTACTCTCCATAAGATCAATATGATCTCTTTATTTCTTTTTATTCTTACTTTTATTCCCTCAAGATCATAGAATATAGCAAAGCCCTCGACTCGAAACGAATCTTTATTATATATAGCTCACGGACTCGATTACATAGAAGGATCATAAAGCAAAACTCCAAACTAGATCATACTAAAACTTTATTCTACTAGATCAAGATATTACCAAAAGGATCAAACTAAGAAAAACGGTAAAGATAGAAGTGTGATGGTGATATGATACCGGGCACTCCCCCAAGCTTGGCAGTTGCGAAGGGGAGTGCCCATATCCGATACTCAATTCTCCTTTGGTGGTAGTGATGATGGAGTTGTTGATGATGTAGGCTTGTCGTCCATCTTCCAAGGCATAGGCTCACCGTCATAGAAGGATGATCGAGTCACCGCGATTGTCAAATCTACAGCCAAACTCATCCTTTTGAATCTATATTCATACTCCCAATTTTGGTTTTGCAGTTCATAGAACTGGGCTTGGAGGTGCTCGATTTTCTCGTGAAGCTTGAAGATGGTCTCCCCAATGTTCTTGGCATCCAGCTTGTGATTGTTGGCGAACTCCGTGATCATCATGTGGTTGGCGTCGAGTCCGTGTTCCACCATCCCATGGCACTTGAAAACTTGTTGCTCCATTGCTTCGAGTCTTGTCACCACGCTTTCGGTCCTCCTTGGTCCCTCAACATCGTGAATGTGCAACACCCCCTCACACAACTCAATGGTTTGAGGTTGTTGCAGCACCTCCGCGAGGTAGGGGTTGATGACCCTCTCGAAAAACTTGTCCTTGGGGCGCTTGAAGACGTCATGGTGATCTAGATCTGTCAAAAAAACAGCTCGAAACAAAAACAAGAGATATTTGCGTGGTACGGTGGTCAAAACCTTCGGCAGATTATATAATGAATTTTACCGACCAAAAGAAGTATCGTGCAAGAAAACGGAGTCCGGAGGACACACGAGGTGCCCATGAGGCAGGGGGCGCGCCCAGGGGGTAGGGTGCGCCCTCCACCCTCGTGTCCTTTCCGGACTGCTTCTTATTTTCCTATTTTCTTAAATATTCCAAAACAGAGAAAAATTGCTATTAGAACTGTTTTGGAGTCGGTTTACTTACTGTACCACATACCTCTTCCTTTTCAGAGGCTGAAACATTCTGGAAGGTGTCCCTTATATACTCCTCAGGGGTTACGGTTTCAATAACATTAGTTTCAACATTTATAGGATTACCTGAGATATAATGTTTGATTCTTTGGCCGTTCACCACCCTCGGATTTGTGCCTTCGAAGTTGTTGATTTTTATGGCACCGGAACGATGACCTCCTCGATAACGTAAGGACCTTCCCATTTAGGGAGGAGTTTTCCTGCAAAAAAAATCTTAAACGAGAGTTGTATAACAATACATAATCACCTACATTAAACTCACGTTTTAGTATCCTTTTATCAGGCCATATTTTAACTTTCTCTTTAATAAGTTTGGCATTCTCATAGGCCTGGGTTCTCCACTCATCAAGTGAGCTAATGTCAAATAGTCTCTTCTCACCAGCAAGTTTGAAGTCATAGTTGAGCTCTTTAATGGCCCAATATGCCTTATGTTCTAGTTCGAGAGGTAAGTGACATGCTTTTCCATAAACCATTTTATATGGAGACATACCCATAGGATTTTTATATGCAGTTCTATAGGTCCATAATGCATCATCAAGTTTCTTTGACCAATTCTTTCTAGATCTATTAATAGTCTTTTGCAAAATTAATTTAAGCTCTCTATTACTCAGTTCTACTTGACCACTAGACTATGGATGATATGGAGATGCAATTCTATGATTAACATCATACTTAGCAAGCATCTTACGAAAAGCACCATGAATAAAATGTGAACCACCATTAGTCATTAAGTATCTAGGGACTCCAAACATTGGAAAAATAACTTCTTTAAGCATCTTAATAGAGGTGTTATGATCAGCACTACTAGTTGGAATAGCTTCTACCCACTTAGTAACATAATCATCAGCAACTAAAATATGTGTATACCCATTAGAGGAAGGAAATGGTCCCATATAATCAAAGCCCCAAACATCAAATGGTTCAATAACAAGTGAATAATTCATAGGAATTTCTTGACGTCTACTAATGTTACCAATTCTTTGACATTCATCACAAGACAAGACAAACTTACGGGCATCCTTGAAGGGAGTAGGCCAATAAAAACCGGATTGCAATACCTTATGTGCAGTTCTATCTCCAGCATGGTATCCTCCATAAGCCTCGGAGTGACACTTGCATAGGATCTGTTCCTGTTCATGCTTAGGTACACAACGTCTAATAACACCATCTACTCCTTCTTTATAAAGGTGTGGGTCATCCTAGAAGTAATGTCTTAAATCATAGAAAAACTTTTTCTTTTACTGGTATGTGAAACTAGGTGGTATAAATTTAGCAACAATGTAATTGGCATAATCAGCATACCATGGAGCAGTACGAGAAGCATTTATGGCAGCTAATTGTTCATCAGGAAAGCTGTCATCTATAGGTAGTGGGTCATCAAGAACATTCTCTAACCTAGACAAGTTGTCTCCAATGGGGTTCTCAGCTCCTTTTCTATCAATAATATGCAAATCAAATTCTTGTAGTAGGAGAACCCATCTAATAAGTCTAGGTGTAGCATCTTTCTTTTCCATAAGGTGTTTAATAGCAGCATGATCAGTGTGAACAGTTACTTTAGAATCAACAATATAAGGTCTAAAATTATCACAAGGGAATACAATTGCTATTTTTTCAGTAGTAGCATAATTTCTCCGGGCACTGTCTAGAGTTTTACTAGCATATTGGATAACATTTAATTTCTTATCAACTCTTTGTCCTAAAATAGCACCTACAGCATAGCCACTAGCATCACACATAATTTCAAAGGGTAAATTCCAATCAGGTGGCTGAACAATGGGTGCAGAAATCAAAGCTTTCTTAAGTATATAAAATGCTTCTATGCAATCATCATCAAAGACAAAAGGAACATCTTTTTGTAAGAGATTAGTCAGAGGCCTGGAAATTTTTGAGAAGTCTTTCATGAACTTCCTATAGAAACCGGCATGACCAAGGAAACTTCTTATACCTTTAATGTCCTTAGGACATGGCATCTTTTCAATAGCATCAACTTCAGCTTTATCAACTTCAATACCTCTTTCGGAAATTTTATGCCCCAAGACAATGCCTTCATTAACCATCAAGTGGCACTTCTCCCAATTCAAGATAAGATTAGTTTCTTCACATCTCTACAAAACTCGATCAAGGTTGCTTAAGCAATCATCAAAAGAAGTTCCATATACAGAAAAATCATCCATGAATACCTCAACAATCTTTTCACAAAAGTTAGAGAATATCGTAGTCATACATCTTTGAAAGGTAGCAGCTGCATTACATAAACCAAAAGGCATACGTATATAAGCAAAGGTACCGAAAGGGCAAGTAAAAGTGGTCTTTTCCTGATCCTCTTTCGACACAGGTATTTGAGAGAAACCAAAATAACCATCTAGAAAGCAAAAATTTGTATGTTTAGATAATCTTTTTAGCATTTGATCAATAAAAGGTAAAGGGTAATGATCCTTTTTAGTAGCTTTATTTAATTTGCGTAAGTCAATTACCATTCTATAACCTGTAACAATTCTTTATGGGATCAATTCATCTTTATCATTAGGAACAACAGTAATACCTCCCTTCTTAGGGACACAATGGACATGACCTACCCATTGACTATCAGCAACGGGATAAATTATACCTGCCTCCAGAAGCTTTAGTATTTCTTTTCTTACCACTTCTTTCATCTTAGGATTTAACCATCATTGGTGATCAACAACTGGTTTAGCGTCTTTCTATAATTTTATTTTGTGATGGCATAGAGTGGGACTAATGCCCTTAAGATCATCCAGAGTATCCAATAGCAACACGGTGCTTCTTCAGAGTTTTCAATAATTTCTCTTCTTCCTGCTCTGAAAGATTAGCACTAATAATAACAGGATATATCTTCTTTTCATCAAGATAATCATATTTAAGAGTATCAGGCAATGGTTTAAGCTCAAATACGGGATCACCCTTGGGTGGAGGAGGATCCCCTGGAATTTCGACAGGCAAGTTGTGTTTCAAAATAGGTCCCTATTTAAAGAATACTTCATCTATTTCCCCTCTTTCATTCATAAACATATCATTTCCATGGTCTAGCAAATATTGTTCTAAAGGATCATTAGGTGGCACGACAATAGAAGCAAGACCAATAATTTCATCTTTACTAGGCAATTCTTTATCATGGGGTTGTCTACGAAATTTAGCAAAATTAAAATCATGAGACATATCCCCTAAACCAACAGAAACAATATCCTTTTTGCAGTCTATCTTAGCATTAACAGTATTCAAGAAGGGTCTACCAAATATAATGGGACAAAAGTCATCTTGTGGGGAACCAAGAACAAGAAAATCAGCAGGATATTTAACTTTCCCACACAAGACTTCAACATCTCTAACAATCCCAACCGGTGAGATAGTATCTTTATTGGCAATCTTAATTGTAACATCAATACCTTCTAACTCAGCAGGTGCAATATCATGTAGAATTTCTTCATATAAAGAATGAGGCATTGCACTCACACTAGCACCCATATCACATAAACCATGATAGTAATGATCTCCTATTTTAAAAGAAATAACAGGCATGCCTTCAATAGGTCTATGTTTATTTTTAGTATCGGGTCTAGCAATCCTAGCAGCTTCATCACAGAAGTAAATAACATGCCCATCAATATTATCAACCAAGAGATCTTTAACCATAGCAATACTAGATTCAACTTTAATTTGCTCAGAGGGTTTAGGTGTTCTAATATTACTTTTGTTGACCATAGTTGAAGCTTTAGCATGATCCTTTATTCTAATAGGGAAAGGTGGTTTCTCAACATAAGCAGTAGGAACAATAGGATCAGCATTATAAGTGATAGTCTTTTCTTCAACTTTAGTAGGTTCAACTACTTTTACTTCAATGGGAGGATGATATTTAAGCCACTTCTCCTTAGGAAGATCAACATGAGTAGCAAATGATTCACAGAAAGAAGCTACTATCTTAGAGTCAAGTCCATATTTAGTGCTAAATTCATGAAAAGCATCGGTATCCATAAAAGATTTAACACAATCAAACTTAGGTGTTATACCTGACTCTTACCTTTGTCGAGTTCCCAATCTTCAGAGTTGCGTTTAATTCTTTCCAATAAATCCCATCTGAATTCAATAGTCTTCATCATAAAAGTTCTAGTACAAGAAGTATCGAGCATGGAGCAGTTATTGAGAGAAAGCCGAGCATAAAATTTTTGAATAATAATTTCTCTTCAGGGCTCATGATTGGGGCATGAATATAACATTGACTTAAGCCTCCCCCAAGCTTGAGCGATGCTTTCTCCTTCGTGAGGCCAAAAATAATATATATAATTACAATCATGATGAACCAGATGCATAGGATAAAACTTCTGATGAAATTCCAATTTCAATCGGTTGTAGTTCCATGATCCAATATCATCACATAGCCTAAACCATGTCAATGCCTTTCCCTTCAAAGATAAAGGGAAGACCTTCTTCTTGATAACATCCTTGGGCATACCTGCAAGCTTAAATAATCCACAAACTTCATCCACATAGATTAGGTGCAAATCGGGATGCAATGTTCCATCTCCTATAAAAGGATTAGCTAGCAGTTTCTCTATCATACCCGAAGGAATTTCAAACTAAACATTTTCAGTAGGTTCAGTAGGTTGAGGAGCAACTCTTTGCTCTACTGGTTGAGGTGAAGATACCCCGAACAAGCCCCTCAAACGATTACTTTCCATAGTAACAAGTGACAATAAATTTCAGCACACTATATAAATTTTTTCCTTACCAAATTCCACCTACTAAAGGCGCTTCACTCCCCGGCAACGGCGCCAGAAAAGAGTCTTGATGACCCATAAGTATAGGGGATCTATCATAGTACTTTCGATAAGTAAGAGTGTCGAACCCAACGAGGAGCAGAAGGAAATGACAAGCGGTATTCAGTAAGGTATTCTCTGCAAGCACCGAAATTATCGGTAACAGATAGTTTTGTGATAAGGTAATTTGTAACGAGTAACAAGTAATAAAAGTAAACAAGGTGCAGAAAAGTAGCCCAATCCCTTTTTTAGCAAAGGACAAGCCTGGACAAACTCTTATATAAAGGAAAACGCTCCCGAGGACACATGGGAATTATCGTCAAGCTAGTTTTCATCACTCATATGATTCGCGTTCGGTACTTTGATAATTTGATATGTGGGTGGACCGGTGCTTGGGTACTGCCCTTACTTGGACAAGCATCCCACTTATGATTAACCCCTCTTGCAAGCATCCGCAACTACAAAAGAAGTATTAAGGTAAACCTAACCATAGCATGAAACATATGGATCCAAATCAGCCCCTTACGAAGCAACGCATGAACTAGGGTTTAAGCTTCTGTCACTCTAGCAACCCATCATCTACTTATTACTTCTCAATGCCTTCCCCTAGGCCCAAACAATGGTGAAGTGTCATGTAGTCGACGTTCACATGACACCACTAGAGGAAAGACAACATACATCTCATCAAAATATTGAACGAATACCAAATTCACAAGACTACTTATAGAAAGACTTCTCCCATGTCCTCAGGAACAAACGTAACTACTCACAAATCATATTCATGTTCATAATCAGAGGGGTGTTAATATGCATAAAGGATCTGAACATATGATCTTCCACCAAATAAACCAACTAGCATCAACTACAAGGAGTAATCAACACTACTAGCAACCCACAGGTACCAATCTGAGGTTTTGGGACAAAGATTGGATACAAGAGATGAACTAGGGTTTGAGAGGAGATGGTGTTGGTGAAGATGTTGATGGAGATTGACCCCCTCCTGATGAGAGGATCGATGGTGATGACGACGGTGATGATTTCCCCCTCCCAGAGGGATGCTTCCCCGACAGAACAGCTCCGCCGAAGCGCTAGATTGGTTCCACCACGTGGCGGCGGCGCTTCTCCCGAAAGCTTGCTTTTGATTTTTTCCGGGGAGAAAGACTTCATATAGCCAAAGATGGGCACCGGAGGCCTGCCAGGGGGCCCACGAGACAGCGGGCGTGCCTAGGGGGGTAGGGCGCGCCCCCACCCTCGTGGATGGTGGGTGGCCCCCCTCTAGTGCTTTCTTCGCCCAATATTTTTATATATTCAAAAACTGACTTCCGTGGAGTTTCCGGACTTTTGGAGTTGTGTAGAATATGTCTCTAATATTTGCTCCTTTTCCAGCCCAGAATTCCAGCTGCCGGCATTCTCCCTCTTCGTGCAAACCTTGTAAAATAAGAGAGAATAGGCATAAGTATTGTGACATAATGTGTAATAACAGCCCATAATGCAATAAATATTGATATAAAAGCATGATGCAAAATGGATGTATCAATTTCCGTCAGCACGACGGCGTGGTGAAGGTGAAGTTATCTATGCAGGGCTTCGCCTAAGCACTACGTGAATATGACTGGAGGTGTAAACTGTGGAGGGGGGCGCCGCACACTGCTAGGAATCAATGTTGTGTGTTCTAGCGGTGCCCCCCCCCCCCACATATATATAGGTGGGAGAGGGAGAGAGGCTGCAAGGGGTGCCCCAAGTAGGAGTAATCCTACTTGGGCGCCTCCTCCAAGTCAGCCTCCCCCCTTCCATATCCATCGGAGGGGGAAGGAAAAAGAGGGGGAGGGGAAGGAAAGGGGAAGGCTGAATCCTCCCCTTTCATTCTCCCTTCCCTTCCTTTCCTTCTACTATACGGCCTATAGGGGGCGCACCAGCCCCTTTTGGGGCTGGTCTATCCCTCTCTTGGCCCATTAGGCCCATATAGCTTGCCGGGGGTTGCCCGGAACAACTTCCGGTGACCCGATACGTACCCGGTACCCCCGAAACACTTCCGGTGTCCGAATACTATCGTCCTATATATGAATATTTACCTTTCGACCATTTCAAGACTCCTCGTCATGTCTGTGATCTCATCTGGACTCCGAACAACATTCGGTCACCAAATCACATAACTCATATAATACAAAATCGTCATCGAACGTTAAGCGTGCGGACCCTACGGGTTCGAGAACTATGTAGACATGATTGAGACACCTCTCCAGTCAATAACCAACAGCGAAACCTAGATGCTCATATTGGTTCCCACATATTCTACGAAGATCTTTATCAGTCGTACCGTAATGACAACATACGTTATTCCCTTTGTCATCGGTATGTTACTTGTCCGAGATCCATCGTCGGTATCTTCATACCTAGTTCAATTACATTATCGGCAAGTCTCTTTACTCGTTCCATAATACATCATTCCACAATTAACTCATTTGTCACATTGTTTTCAAGGCTTATTATGATGTGCATTACCGAGAGGGCCCAGAGATACCTCTCCGATACTCGGAGTGACAAATCCTAATCTCGATCTATGCCAACCCAACAAACACCTTCGGAGATACCTGTAGAGCATCTTTATAATCACCCAGTTACGTTGTGACATTTGATAGCATACAAGGTATTCCTCCGGTATCCGGGAGTTGCATAATCTCATAGTCGAAAGAATATGTATATGACATGAAGAAAGCTATAGCAATAAAACTGAACGATCAACATGCTAAGTGATACGTCTCCAACGTATCTATTTTTTTTTATTGTTCCATGCTGTTATATTATAAATCTTGGATGTTTTATAATCATTTTATAGTCGTTTTATATCATTTTTTGGTACTAACCTATTGACATAGTGCCAAGTGCAGTTGATGTTTTTTGCTTGTTTTTTACATCGCACAAAATCGATACCAAACGGAGTCCAAATGCAACAAAACTTTATGAAAAAAAATTATAGACCAGAAGACACCTAATGGGCCAAGGCTGCACCTGGGGGGTGCTCCGAGGAGTGCACAACCCACCAGGGCGCGCCAGGAGGTCCAGGCGCGCCCTGGTGGGTTGTGCCCACCTCGGGTGCCCCCTGGACCGCCTCTTTGCTCTATAAATACCCCAATATTCCAGAAACCCTACGGGAGTCGACGAAAATCAATTCCAGCCGCCGCAGAGTCCAGAACCACCAGATCTAATTAGACACCATCACGGAGGGGTTCACCACTTCCATTGGTGCCTCTCTGAAGATGTGTGAGTAGTTCTTTGTAGACCTTCGGGTTCGTAGTTAGTAGCTAGATGGCTTCCTATTTCTCGTTGATTCTCAATACAATGGTCTCTTGGAGATCCATATGATGTCACTCTTTTTGCGGTGTGTTTGTTGGGATCGGATGAACTTTGAGGTTATGAGAAGATTTATCTTTTTATATCCCTGAAAGTTATTTGAGGTTCTTTGATCTCCTATATGCATGATTGCTTATAGCCTCGTATTTTTTTCTC
Organism: Triticum dicoccoides; assembly: GCF_002162155.2. Lineage (NCBI taxonomy): Eukaryota > Viridiplantae > Streptophyta > Magnoliopsida > Poales > Poaceae > Triticum > Triticum dicoccoides. The sequence goes on along the minus strand of NC_041390.1, from coordinate 569,968,229 downwards.
CGATATTTGGGTTCTGTTTGGCCAACTTGATCTATATATCTTGCAATGGGAAGAGGTGCTTTTTAGTGGGTTCGGTCTTACGGTGCTTGATCCCAGTGACAGAAGAGGAACCGACACGTATGTATCATTGCTACTAAGGATAAAACGACGGGGTCTATCTCTACATAGATAGATCTTGTCTACATCATGTCATCGTTCTTATTGCATTACTCCGTTTCTCCATGAACTTAATACACTAGATGCATGCTGGATAGCGGTCGATGTGTGGAGTAATAGCAGTAGATGCAGGCAGGAGTCGGTCTACTAATCTTGAACATGATGCCTATATAATGATCATTGCCTGGATATCGTCATGATTATTTAAAGTTCTATCAATTGCCCAACAGTAATTCTTTACCCACCTTTTGCTATTTTTCTCGAGAGAAGCCACTAGTGAAATCTACGGCCCCCGGGTCTCTTTCTCATTTTATTTGCCTTTGCGATCTATTTTATTTGCTTTTTATTTTCAGATCTATTAAACCAAAAATATAAAAATACCTTGCTGCAATTTATTTTATTTGGCGTTTGATCTATCAATATTTACAACTTTCTCCCGTCCATTTGCCAATTTCTGGCGCCGCTACTCAAAAGGGATTGACAACCCCTTTTACACGTTGGGTTGCGAGTATTTGTTATTTATGTGCAGGTATTGTTTACATTGTGTTGCTTGGTTCTCCTACTGGTTCGATAACCTTGGTTTCACATCTGAGGGAAATACCTAGCACCACTATGCTGCATCATCCCTTCCTATTTGGTAAAATACTGACATAGCTTCAAGCGACATCACTAAGCTAACGGATGGGTCTTGTCCATCACATCATTCTCCTAATGATGTGATCCCGTTTATCAAATGACAACACATGTCTATGGTTAGGAAACTTAACCATTTTTTATTAACGAGCTAGTCTAGTAGAGGCTTACTAGGGACATTGTGTTTTGTCTATGTATCCACACATGTATTAAATTTCCGGTTAATACAATTCTAGCATGAATAATAAACATTTATCATGATATAAGGAAATGTAAATAACAAATTTACTATTGCCTCTAGGGCATATTTCCTTCAGTACGGTGCCAGCAGGGTGGGCCCAACTTAGCAGTAGCACTTTTTACTAACCAGCGCTACTGGTAAGTCTAGCTTATGTTCACCTGGCCCGCGCGCGCGACCCTCACTCTCCCTCTCCACTCTCCATCTCCATCCTGCCCATCGCCGTCGCCGGCCCGTTGCCATCACCGCGCATTGCCGCCCGCTGTCGCTGCCGTTGCCCCCGGTATGTCTCCCGTCCTCCATCCTCCATCCCTCCCTCTCCCTCCCTCTGTTCCTCCCTCCTCCATCCCTCCCTGCGACCCTATCCCTCCTCCCTATTTCCCTCCCTCCCGCGTAGATAGATGGAGAGGATAGATAGATGGATGAATATATAGATGCTTTTATATAATATATTTGCCATGTATGTGAAAATAACACAAAAAATGATCTAAATATTGCCATGGCAAATGCAAATTCAGAAATGTCGTGGTACTTTTTATTAGAAAATGCCAAAAAATTGTAATAAAATTGCCATCTATGTTAAACTAATAAATGATCAGAATTTCCATGGCAAATGCAAATTCATAATTGCCGTGGAAATTTTATCAAATTTGCCATGCTTATATAGTTATATATAAAAAAATTGCCGTGTATGTGAACCAATAAAAGGATGATAAAAAAATTGCCATGGCAAATGCATGTTCAAATTTTCCATGATATTTTGCCAAAAGTTGCCATCTTTTGTGTAATAAAATTGTCGTGTATGTTAAACATCACAAAAAAATGATCAAAATAGACAAGGAAAACGCATATTCGTATTTCCCGTGGAAAATTTATCTAATTTGCCATGCTTATACAAAACAAATGAATGTGAAAAGAATACAAAAAATGATCAAAAATTGCCATGGCCAAATGCATGTTCAAATTTGCCATGGGATTTTACCATAAGTTGATATCTCTTGCGTAATAAAATTATTGTGTATGTGAACAACACAAAAAAATGATCAAAATTGCCAAGGCAAATTTATATTCAAATTTTCCGCCATGCTTATACAAAAAAAATCACATGAATGTGAAAGATACAAAAAATGATCAAAAATTGTCATGGTATTTTACAAAAAGTTGCCATGGTATTTTACAAAAAGTTGCCATCTTTTGCATAATAAAATTGTCGTGTATATGAAACAACACAAAATAATGATCAAAATTGCCAAGGAAAATTCATATTCAAATTTTCCGGTGTATTTTTTTATCAATTTTTCCATGCTTATAATTTTTTTTGCCATGAATGTGAAATAATGCAAAAAATGATTAAAAAATATTTCCATGGCAAATTCATGTTCAATTTTGCCATGGGATTTTACCATAAGTTGCCATCTTTTGCGTAATAAAATTACCATGTATGTGAAACAAAACAAAAAAATAATCAAAAATTTCCATGGAAAATGCACATTCAAATTTTCCGTGCATTTTGTTTATCAATTTTTGCATGCTTATATAAAAAAATTTATCATTAATGTGAAATAATACAAAAAATGATCAAAAATTGCCATGACAAATGCTTGTTCAATTTTTCCATGGCATTTTACCATAAGTTGTCATCTTTTGTGTAATAAAATTTCCGTGTATATGAAACAACACAAAAAATGATCAAAATTGCCATGGCAAAAATGCATATTCAAAAATTGCCAGGGTTGTTTTATCAAAATTGCGATGTATGTGAAAAAAATGTAATGGATTTACCATGTGACCATTAATAAATTGTCAAAAGTTGCCATGGCAACACATCTTAAGTTGTAAAATATGTCTAGCATTGCGAATTTGCCATGGTCAAACAAATCATGTTTTAAATGGCGTGTAGGAAAAACATCTATACTTGTAAAAGTTGTCGTGGACAAAATCATTTGTTAAATGGCATGTGAAAAAACACTCAAAACTTGACATGGCAAGCACATCTTAATTTGCCATGGCAGAAACATGTTAAGTTGCCATGACAAAGTAGTTTCCACGGCAAAAACATGTTGTAGTGTAAACACATGTTTAGTTTGTCATGGGAGCACAACTAAAAGTTGTCATGGCAAACGTATCTAAGTATGTATGTCAAACATGAATTAATACTAAAAATGACGACAACATGCATATTGGATGAACTAAAATTTATGTGCACACAAGTTGCCATGAATATCGAAAAAGAAAAATTGTTGCCTATGCACATACAAAGTTTCCATGTCCATTATATTTATCATGAAACCACAGAAGATCTAATACCTACAATTGTCACTGTGAAGAGTTGTTGAAGTTGCTATTAAGCTTGCCATGGCAGAACTAACAGGGGGCAAAATTGTTCTAAGCATTTGACATGCAAAGCAATCCACACCATGCAGTCGCCGGCGGCGACTGAGGAGCCTACAACAACTCGTTCATCACCTCCATGTCTTCCTAAAGAGTGTCTCGAGCGCGGAGGTCGCCGGGCTCACAGGGGTTGGTCGGTTGATCGGTCGCCGCCATGCCTGACGAAACAGCCATTGGCCACCATGGTCGCCAACCCGTCGACATCCACGACGTGCGCGGCATGGTGCTTGCCCTCAAGGTCGATCAGCTCCATCCCACATCGGTGTCCACCGCAGATGTCGAGCCATGCCACGGAACCCCAGCTGTGCGCGGCCCCTATGTTCACAGGGTAGCACGAATGGGCGCGGCGGAGCTCAAAGCCCAGCAGCAGTCGCGCCTTCCCTCACCATCGACCGGATTCAACTATTGTTCACCACTATCGCAGACCTTGCCCCGCATCACCAGCCATCTAACTCCATCTCGCGCCCCCACTGCGCATCTAGCGGATGCCTAGCCAGCAGTCGCTGGGATCCGCAGGCCTCGTCGGATTAGAAGCAGTCGAGGGAGGACAAGGGAAGATTCGGCCAGATCCAACAGTTGTTCAATGCCGTTGTGGCCTCCCCCCCGCCACCGCTCGCCTCTCCAGCCATCTACTTCCATCCCGTGACCTCCCACCGTGCATCTAGCGCGGACCTCGCCGGCACTCACCGGGATCCTCGGCCTCGCCGAATTAGAGGCAGTCGACGAGGATAGGGAAAGAGACGTGGGGATGAGTGGAAAAGAGAAAGTGAGATAGAGGAGTGGGCGCCGTTCCGAACGACTTCATTGGCTGACGTGGCGACTTTGTGTGCTTCAACATTCGTGTGAAAATCCAACGAGAAAGGAGGCATTCGACCGAATGTCTTCGGACCACGTGTGACACTTATTATTTAGATAATTTAATTTGAATGAAAGTATGTAATTTTTTTAGCTAGCAAAAGACTAACTAAAGTCTAAATTTCATCTAGTTTGCATGTAATATCACTAAAAAAGAATCAAACGATTGCACCCGGCCAGATTATTGCTGCATGCATGATCGTGATTTCCTAGTAGCTACCAAGAGAGGGGTGATAATACAGATCATACGAGCAAGCAAACACCTTCCGAGTCAGGAACGATGGCCATCGTGAGCAATTGATCGCAGGCTATCTCGCAAGGCTGCAGGCTGAGGGCGAACCCTATATGACGCTCGCGTGCATCCAACTCCCGCGGCTTCCCTAATGACGCAAGATGGGCGGGCCCACTTCGACAGTTAAGCAGTTGCGAGGCGAACTGGTTTTGGGAACCTCCTATAAGGTACCCTCAAGGCCTCAACCAATTTTTGTTTTTGGTTTTCTGGTTTTAACCTTCTTTTTATTTTTTGTTTTCGTTTCTTTTTATTTTTCTTTTCCTTTCATTTTATCATTTTAGATTTTATATTAATCTTTGTTTTCAAATGTTCAAAATTCCTACAAAATCATGATTTCAAAAAATATCCATTCAAAAACATTATTTGCATTTTTTAATGTTCAAGTTTTAAAATTGTGCACAACTTAAAATTTGTGTTTACAATTGGAATTTTTTCGTAATTTCAAAAAAATATTAACATTTTTAATTTGTTCATATTTTGTAAAATTGTTCATGTTTCCAATTTCTGTTCACTTTTAAAAAGAAAAAACACAATTAAAAATAATTTTTGGAATTCGAATTTTGTTCAGAAATGGCAAAAAAATCATTTTAAAATGAAAAACTTTTCATGTTTTCAAAAATGTGCTTGTTTTTTTAAATCACTATTAAAACATTGTCCAGAATTCAAAATTCATTTGCAATTTCGAAAAATTCACACAATTTTTTAAAAAATGTTCATTAAAAAAGTGTTCATGTTTCCAAAAATGATTCATGCTTTTCAATTTTTGTTCACTTCTTCAAAAATCGTTGATGTTTAAAAAAATTATTCCAATTTCTGAATTTATTCACTATTTCAAATATTATTAGCATTTAAAAAAATTGTTTCACAAATTTCCCAACAAATTTGTTTTATAAAATTACATAATGAGCCCTTGGCCAAGCTTGCTAGGTGATGAGCAACAGTATTTGCCTCCCTAGGAGAGTGGATGAAAGAGGTACAGGAAAATTCACAAGCCAGATGTTGAAATGATCAAATATTGTAGTGGCTGGCCCCGCAAATCAATCTCCCTCATTCATCGTGCTAAAAAACTAGAGATTATCAAGATGAAAATGTTAAGAAACATCCTCCGTGTTGATTTGCGAAACATCCTTCCTGTTGCAAGAAACATTTCTGCAACATCTGTAATGTTACAAAATTTTCTTCTGTAACACCTATATAAAGGTGAAGACAAAAAAACTGCAACATGGACTCTGCTGCACATCAAGCACAACATCATCCTTGTTGCAAAGTCGACAGTTGAATCTGACGGTCATCCCGTCTTGAATTCAATGGCTCGTGAGGTGGCGTTGTCCTTTATTTATTCTCTAGTCTGATATATCCTCTGAAATAACATTCAGAATGCAATCTGGTGGAACCCCGAACCACAGCTTATAAAGTTCTTCGCATACTCCTACTTTAGCTAATTTATGCGCGACAACATTCCGGACTAACTCAAGACACCTTGAAATCCATGAAACTTTCCGAGCATCAATTTGATCTCGTCCACCCATGGCCCAGTTGCGGATAGGTTATTCGCTGGCTGATTGATCATGTGCACCACGACCTGGTTGCCAAGCTCGACGTGAATCTTCTGCGTATTAACCTCAAGCGGTGCGAGCTAGGGATTAGCCCTCCGATTCCTCGTCCTGGGTAGTTCCATCTCCGAGTGAATTGCAAGAAACCACCACATTTGGGGCTTATCTTGCAGAAAACAACGTGGTCGCTAATCATTTGCAAAAGCCACCGCGGATTCAGTAACAGTTTTGCAGATTGCACTGAACATGTCATTTGGCTCGGTTGAGGGCGTTTCCGACATGTGGGGCCCAATATGCGTGACATGGCATAACGGACGCACTGACGGTGCCGTTTGAGCGTACATCTTGTCTAACCGGACCGACCGACCGACGGCGCCCGACCAGACCAGATCTGCTCCGTCCTCTCCCTCCAGCTCCAATCCATGGCGACAACGAAACCTAGTGGTGTGGATGGCGGTGGGGGAGCTGCTGCCGGTGGGGATGCTCCGGGCGGCGGTGCTGGAGATCCATCGGAGTTCTGCGGGAGCTCCAATCCGTCGAGCGCGCTGCCTCTTCCCCAACCGTCGTCGCCGCCGAAGTCGTTGGAATATGCGGCGGCTACTGCGTTCGCCCAAGCGGTGAAGGCCAATCCGACGGGCAGCCACCATTTTGCCTCCTCATTCGGCGGTGTGGAGTAAGTCATCCTCCTCCTCCTTTGTCATTTCCCTGATTGGTATTCTAGGGTTAGGGTTGTAGTGTTAGGGTTCTATGGTTGGTGTTCTTGGGTAGTTGTAGTACGGCTAAGGTTGTAGTGTTAGGGTTCTAACATTAGGGTTAGTGTTAGCTGTTAACTGAATTTTCAGTAAACTGTTAATTGTGTACTAAATTTATTGAACACTGTATATTGTTAACTGAATTTTATGAAGACTGTTAAGTGGATTTTAACACTGTTAACTGAATTTCTGTTGCCAACAATTTTAACTCTGTTAACTGAATATTGTGAACACTGTTAACTGTTAACTGAATTTATTGATAACTGTATGCTGTTAACTGAATTTTGTTTACACTGTTAACTGGATTTTAACACTCTAAACTGAATTTCTGTTGCCACCAATGAGACCTCTTAACAATATTTGTGAACACTGTTAAATGCATTTTATCTGAATTTGTAGCTTGGATGATGAAGAATGGGAAGTGAGGTTCCATTTCCTAGACAGAGATAACTTGGAAAGAACAATCTGTTTATCAGACATAACCTTCTGGAATCTCATTGCCCTAATAGAGGTAGAAGGCTATAGTTCAAGGGATTTTATGTATTATGTTAGAGATCCAGGAGCTGGGGTGTCAGGAATGGAAGAATTAACTGATGATGACAAGGTGGAAGAAATGTTGGATCACATAGCTAGTAAAGGAAAGAATGTTGTTAACATTACAGTTATGAGAAGTGATGCACCTAGACCAGTTGATTTGAACATTGGTCATGCTTATGAAGAGCAGGTTCCTTTGTCAGAAATAGGTGTACCAGTTGTCTATGAGGTAGACAATTCAGGAGTTCTTTTCCCCAGTCCAGTGAAACCCCAACCACAGCCAGTCCAAGTAATGAACACACAGGAGAGCTCTTGTTTGTTGAAGCAAAAGGGCCCAAGTGAACCTGAGTTTTCTTTGGACAATGGTAATGAGAGGCATGGGTATTTCATGGAGACAGACCAAGAGCAAGAGCACATTGAGCAGATGATGGAGCAGAAAAGAAATGAAGAAATTCAGAGGTACAGGAGTAATATGATACAAAGAGAGAAGTACAAGGCAGCAAAAAGAAAACTCCCACAGCTGCTTACTGAGGAGTTCACTGATAGTGAAAGTGAGGATGAAGATCTTGAAGATGAGGACATATTGGCTAGGTTGGAGGCAATGAAGAGGCATAGGGATGATCCACTACATCACTTTGAAGGAGACACTGATGTAGAAGAGCTATATGGGCCAGATGAGGAGGAGGAGGATGAAGGAAGAGATGAAGAGGAAGGACAAGAGGAGCCACTAGATGAGGGCTTGAGAGGAGGAAGCAGTGTAGGAGGAAGCAGCAGCACATGAGGAAGTAAGAGGTGGGGGAAGGGGCCAACAACAAGGTCCCATGCAAGTTTGGATCAAATCATAGAGCAAGACTGGGCACCTTCATCTGACGAGGAGAGCAACCCAGGTGACTTAAGTCAGGAAGAGAATGATTGTGCTCAGCTTCCACCATTTAAGCTACCAAATGGTAGGAAGAGCAGGGCCAAAAAGAATAAAGTTAGGGTTTGGTATGATGAGGAGAGGGAAAACCCACAAGAACAATTTGTCAAGCAACTTTGTTTCCTAGATGTCGAGCAGTTCAGGAGGGCACTCCTTACATTTCACATCTCACAAAACAGGAACTTCTCATTTCATAGGAATTGCTCAGATAGAGTTATTGTAGTTTGCAGTACAGATGACTGTCCTTTTTTCATTGCTGCTTCCCAAATTGCACATGAGAAGACATTTTGCATGAAGAAAATGAACTTGTACCATAATTGTCCTGCTGTTGGAGAGAGCACCAAAGTCACTGCAAGATGGTTGGCACATGAGTGTGAGAAACAGTTAAGGTCTGACATAAACACACCAGTCCAGGCAATAATTGACAATTTGAAGAAAAAACATGGAATTGAAGTGTCCATTCACATGGCCTACAGGGCAAGGAAAGCAACTAAGGAAGTTGTCCAAGGAGATCAGAGGGCACAATACACTAGGATAAGGGATTACCTCCAAGCTGTGCTGGATACCAATCCTGGAAGTAGATGCATTGTGACAACAAAGCATTTAAAGCTTCATCCTAGCAAAAACCCTAGATTTCATGGCTTGTTCATGTGCCTCAATGCTTGCAAAGAGGGCTTCCTAAATGGTTGCAGACCCTTCATAGGTACTTGCATAATTATTTTCCCAACATATTTGCCATTGCTTTTGTTTATGTTTGGTGCTAATGTGTTATGTTTGGTTGTAGGTGTTGATGGTTGCTTTGTTAAGTTGACAACAGGGCAACAAATATTGGCTGCAACTGGAAGAGATGGTAATAACAACATCTTTCACATTGCATTTGCTATTGTTGACAAGGAGGACACTGCCAGCTGGTCCTGGTTTATAACCCAGCTCAAGTATGCTCTTGGTGGTGAGTCAGGAAAGTATGGCAAGTACACTATCATATCTGATAGACAAAAGGTACCTCATACATCATAATTCTTATTTTTACTGAAGTGATGTAATGTTGAAACATGTTTAATTCAGCCTTTTTGGCTAGTTTGTGATGAAGATTATTAAGAATTTCATGTTGAAACCAGTTAGTTCAAGTCCAAGTGGTAGACTATGTAAAGTACCTAATGGTTGTGATGCACTATGATACTCTGGTTATGATAATGTGATGATAAACTTATTAGTTATGATGTTTTGCAACAAGTTTTCATTCTGTTGTTGTGATGATGAGCATAGTTTCATTGTTGATATGATGATGATCTTAGTTTTCATGTTGTTGATATGATGTGTTATGATGTGTTGCAACAAGTTGGGTGCCTCGGCGTTGGCGTCGACAAAACCCAAAATGTCTCCACTTGGGCATTTAGGGTGCCTCGGCGTCGACAAAACCTAAAATGTCTCCACTTGGGCATTTAGGGTGCCTCGGAGTCGAAAAAACCTAAAATGTCTCCACTTGGGCATTTAGGGTTCCTCGGCGTCGACAAAACCCAAAATGTCTCCACTTGGGCATTTAGGGTGCCTCGGCGTCGACAAAACCCAAAATGTCACCACTTGGGCATTTAGGGTTCCTTAGAGTCGAAAAAACCCTAAGAAGTTACTGACATATTAATTTTGTAAATCCAAAAAAATTGCACAAAAATAAAAACCCTAAGAAGTTACTGACATATTAATTTTGTAAATCCAAAAAAAATTGCACAAAAATAGTTTGGCCTAGGGATCGAATCCAGGACCAGTGGGTAGTAACCAAGGGTTCAATACCAATAGGATAGTGCTAGTGATGTTGTTTTAATAGCATCCGCAATTTTACTTATATTTAGTTAGGCACACACTATGTTGAGAGTGCGTTGAGGCCGCCAGCGTGGTGAACGTCCGTTTAGTATAACTAGTCATTTCGGTTTCTGCCTTTAATACGTGTCCACCTACCGCTCTCTTCGATCACTCGCCCACTCACCGCCCGCACCGCCCACTCCTCTTCCCCCTCTCTCCCGTCGAAACCACCGCCGAGAGCCACCCCCACCGTCGTCGCCATGGACTGGCAGCTGGCCATCGAAGAGCTCGCCGGCAACAACCGCAAGCTGTGCGCGCAGTACAGGGAGATCGCGCGCTGGTTCCCCAGCGCGACGATGCTGAGGAACCATGCTCGTGGCCTGGTGAAGGTGATGACACCTGCCGAAAGGCAGTGTGCATTCCCTGCCGGCTGCACCGTCCCGCCGGCAACCATTCTCCTGTGGGCGATGCGCGAGGTGCAGCGCTCCCCCGACCCCAGGCAGCGCGCCCGTTGGTGGATGTACCGCTCATCCACCACGCCGCCGACCGCCGCGGATGACATCACCGACGCCGTCCTCGCTCTCCCAGCCCCCATCAACAACGCCTACTGGGAAAGGCGCAATCCATGGGTGCTCGGGCCAGACGATGACTCTGACGCCGAGTCCGAGTCCTCTGACGACTACGACTCTGACGAATCTAACGGCTACTCCTCTGACGACGAGGTGGACGAGGTCGTCGTACTCTCCTCCGACTCCTTCGACGACGAGCCTGATGTGCAGCTCCTGGCGCCCGTCCTCCACGCCGTCGAGGGGCAGAAGAATAGCCCAATTGATGTGGATAAGCTGTCGGAGGTCACCGACAACCCAGAGCTCGTCGTCGTGAAGCAAGAAGAGGAGGGCAGCGGTGAAGATGTGGTGGAGCCAGCGCCGGCCAAGAAGAAGAGGGCGGCGGTGAACAACAATGACGTGCGGCGCTCCCTACGCCTGAAGAGGCTGAAGAAGGAGGAGTGACATGCTGTCTTCAGTTTTGTCAGAAGAAGAAAAAGTTCAGTTTCGTCAGTATGTTAGTTTGCCAGTTCTATCTATGTCAGTTGTATCTATGCAGCTACTATCTAATTAGTATGCCACTATCTATGCAGCTACTATCTATGTTAGTATGCCACTATGTATGTCAGACTATCTATGCAGCTATTATCTATGTTAGTATGCCACTATCTATGTCAGACTATCTATGCACTATGAACTTGCTATCTATGTTCACTATCTACTTGCTATAATCCAAGCTGTTAATTCATCACAAACTGAACTTAATAAAAGCTGATAATTCATCACAAACATAGTACTCTCACAAACAACATACAATCCAAGGTTCATTGCTACAGACATAATAGAGTTCACCACAATAAAGCTTAACACATTACAAGCTTTCCTCCATAGCTACTACAAAAGACATCATTGACACACATGGTCAGACAGCAACACAAATTAGTCCTCATCACAAATAGCCTTAATCTGGTGAAGCTTCCTCTTGTTGCTATCACCTGCTGTCTTGAGCTCAACAATGCAGGAAGCAAGAGTACTCTTCTCCATGGTCAACTTCTCCTTCACTTTCATCAGCTCAGCAATGCAACAATCCAGCTTATCCTTCTCTTTCTTCAGGTCATCCTTCTCTTTCTTCAGGTCAGCATAGCAAATCTCCAAAGTCCTCTTATCAGAGCTCAACTTTTCCTTCTCCTTAAGATGGTTGAACTTCAAATTCCTAATGACAGTGGCTTGACCTACATGAATTTGCTTTAACTGGTCAACAACAGCCTTTAATTTTTTTATCTCAGCATCCTTTGTCATGCTGCTTTCCACACTAACTGAAATGTTGTCAGCATCATTCTTCTGGTTTACCTCAGGCTGGCTATCCTTATAATCCAATAGGTTGTTCACATCTTCAACAAGCTTCTCATATGTCTCCTACAACTCTTTTTTCTGCTGTGTGAGATTGTGTACAGTGCTTGCATGCTCCAGGCATGCCATCCTGTTTTCATGCTGGCTATGCTCATACATAAGCCAGAGCTTATGAATAGAATTCTGCAGATGCTCTGGCCAATGCTCATCTACCCACTGCACTAATCCACAATTTGCAACACCCTACAATAGAAAAAATCAGTTCAAAAATATAGACATTACTTACAGATTCAATTAAATAGCTGATTCTGTTAATGTACCAGAATCACATTCATTTAATGATGAATAATTATGAAAACTACAACTAAGAACACTACCTATGAATCCTAGAACTAAATTCAGTAACTATAAACCCTAGAACATGAGCAGTAACTATGAACCCTAGAACATGAACAGTAACTATGAACCTAGAACAGGAACAGTTACTACAAACCCTAGAACAAGAATTGGAATGCTGCAAACACAACTTAAAACTTACTTGAGTGGCACAAGCAATGAACCTCCTACCAGTGCTTATCCCCTCAAATGCAACATACTTCCTCCCTGGATTCCCATGCTCACAAATCACATTCAAGTCGCCAGCAAGACCCTCGAACAACGGCTCATCAATTGTAGCTGGGATCTGAGAAATCCAACAAAAACGTGTTCAAATCGAGCAAATGTTCAACCCTACAAACCCTAGAACAGAAATGAGGAATAGAATGTTCTGACCTTGACAGGGGAGTCGTCGGAGGAGATGTACTGCACGGCGGAGCTGTCTGTGCTCTCACTATCGGTCCAGGACACCATGGCGGACGGCGGCTGGCGGTGACCGGAGAGGAGAGGAGCAAATGGGAGGGGAGCGAGCGAGTGTGGGAGCAGAGAGAGCGAGCATGAGAGCAGAGAAATCGAGCGAGATGTGGTCGGGCGCGGGCGGTCTGTCTCTGGCAACTCTGTCTTAAGCAAACGGTGCCGTCAATGCGTCCGTTACGCCATGTCACGCATATTGGGCCCCACATGTCGGAAACGCCCTCAACCGAGCCAAATGACATGTTCAGTGCAATCTGCACAACTGTTACTAAATCCGCGGTGGCTTTTGCAAATGATTAGCGACCATGTTGTTTTCTGCAAGATAAGCCCCAAATGTGGTGGTTTCTTGCAGTTCACTCTTCCATCTCCCATCCAAGTGTTTGCAGCCCTGAACTCTATCCTGGTCACCGTGCCCGACAGTTATTCCTGGTACGCTCGTGCACCGGAACAAGGTGACAACGAGAAGAGGTAGCCTAGATGCTGATATGTTGGTCCGACCACTGAATCTGAGCCTGATAGCACGGAATAGTGGTGGTTCTTTGCGATCCTAACAGTACCGGCTTGTGAGATGGATCTAGCGACCCTGAAGGACTGCGCAACACAAGGATCAAGTTCGGCCGGTAACCATGTTCCTCATGCCTCTCATCCCTACTAATTTATTGTAGGCACTATGTATCGACAACATCGTGATGTAAGGCTAATCTCACTCTAGGCCCTCGACCAGCCCCCTGTATGACCAGTTTGTGTATCTTCACATCTTCCCTTTTTATATATAGGAGGACTAAATGAGGAGCAGGTTAAGTTTGATGTGCACACCAACCCACAGGACTACGGGAGTACACGCGTATCGTCCCGCTTCTTCTTATTTCGTAGCAAAAAAATCTATTCGCTAGGGTGAAGTCACTATACATCCAACCCAAATCTTTACTATCAAAAAAGAGCTAGCGATGTGTCGCCCTCCTGTGACAACACAGGAAAACTCTAGCCGTGCCTCCAGGCCTCCCCTCCCCCCTCCTCCCCCGTTTCATCGCCGCCGGAGGGGCCACCGGCAAAGCCGCGTGTGCCCCAGGGAAGGTGGCGGCCGGGCATCCTCGTTGGCTGGCTGGTATCTTGCGTAGATCTCGCGACGACCGGTGGTGCGCGGCGGTCCAGTGGTTCTGCTACTCGTGGGGTGGCCTCCCCTGAGCGGGGCTCGATGGTGGCCGCTCGGCGGCATGGGGGGTGCCGGATCTAGGCCTTAGAGTAGCTCTTATGTCTTTTTCTTTCCTTCTGGTGTGCATTGTCCATCTCATCTTGTTTCCCATTGTAACTTCCTGGCTCTGCAAGTCTTCTTCAGATCTTCTTAATGAATGAAATGAGCGCTTGCTACTCTTCATAAACACAAAGAGCTAGCGATATCAATGTTACTATTTCGTCGGTGAGGGCTCTAGAGGACGTAGCCAGAGGCGGCGATGCCGCGGCATTGCAGATGGTTAGGAGGATGACTGTCGGTGTCAAAATCGGTGGATCTCGGGTAGGGGGTCCCGAACTGTGCGTCTAGGACGGATGGTAATAGGAGGCAGGGGACACAATGTTTTACCCAGGTTCGGGCCCTCTTGATGGAGGTAAAACCCTACGTCCTGCTTGATTAATATTGATGATATGGGTAGTACAAGAGTAGATCTACCACGAGATCAAAGAGGCTAAACCCTAGAAGCTAGCCTATGGTATGATTGTATGTTCGTCCTATGGACTAAAACCCTCCGGTTTATATAGACACCGAAGAGGGCTAGGGTTACACAGAGTCAGTTACAAAGGGAGGAGATCTACATATCCGTATTGCCAAGCTTGCCTTCCATGCCAAGGAAAGTCCCATCCGGACATAGGACGAAGTCTTCAATCTTGTATCTTCATAGTCCAAGAGTCCGGCTATCCGAACACCCCCTAATCCAGGACTCCCTCAGTAGCCCCTGAACCAGGCTTCAATGACGACGAGTCCGGCGCGCAGATTGTCTTTGGCATTGCAAGGCGGGTTCCTCCTCCGAATACTTCATAGAAGATTTTGAACACAAGGATAGTGCCCGGCTCTGCAAAATAAGTTCCACATACTGTCGTAGAGAGAATAATATTTACACAAATCTAATCTGCTGACGTATTCTGTAGCATGTCATCACGCCACAACCAAGCCTTTATTTGAACCGTTTTTACTGTCCCACCTTAGCGCGTTTTGCGAGGCGGTTTCCTTGGCACGTCTTGTCGAAGCAGAGATCGTGTCCCCTTATCCCGGGATTCTTATCAATACGGGCATGGGTAACCCAACTGTGTCTAGGACTCCTAGATTATAGGCAAGTCCAAACGGCCACGGTGAGGACGCTTGATATTCACCCTCTTTATAAAGGGACAAGGTTTTCGCTTTTTCCCTCTCGTGCTCAATCGAATCCCTCCCCCGCCTTGAGTTCTAACACCCAAAGCCCAGGTCAGGTGCTCCGGATCTTCAATCATGTCCGGATCCAGCCTTCAAGGCCGATGGATGCCCTCCTCCATCACGGAAGAGGATATCAAGAAGTTGAGGGAGGCCAGATACCTGACCGCCGAGGTTTCGCATCGGCTGCCTGCTCGAGGGCAGGTCGTCCCCACTCCCGAACCCAACGAGAACGTCGTGTTCGTCTCCCACTTCCTTCGAGGCCTAGGCCTTACTCTGGATCCCCTCGTCAGGGGTTTGATGTTCTATTACGGGCTAGATTTCCACGATCTAGCTCCAGACTCCTTTCTCCACATCTCAACATTTATTACCGTGTGTGAAGCCTTCCTCCGCATTACCCCTAACTTCGGCCTGTGGCTCAAGACCTTTGAAGTGAAGCCGAAGATGATCGAGGGGCAACATGCAGCGTGCGGAGGCGCGTCAATAAGCAAGATGGCAGGAGCTGCGTGGCCAAAAGGTTCCTTTCCAGAGGTGTCTGGATTATGGCAACGGGAGTGGTTTTACATCACGGCTCCCAGAAGTGCCAAGTGGGCGGCTGCCCCCGCTTTCCGCTCGGGCCCCCCACCACAACTGATGTCATGGATTAGCAGAGGACTGAGCTGGGGTCCAGCCAAGGACGTGCCTATACTGCAAAGCCGCATTCAAGATCTCTTCAAGGGAGATTTTAATTTGGTTGTGGTAGTGCAAGTTATGCTGGTTCGTCCAGTCGAGCCCTGCAAACGCCGGCCCCTTCACTTATGGGAGTTCAACCCAGAAGGACCACGTGCTATTCAAAGTTTCCCCGGCCTGATGCACGAGGAAATGTACAAGTCATTCTTCGGACCTCAAATAGAGTGTCCGGATACTACCGAGGACGTGGGCCTGAGCAGTAACCGCGCCGCCGAACAAGTAAGTAATCCTCTAGCCGAACACACCGTCTTTTATTCATCATGACGTCATCTCTGAGAAATCGCTCTTTGGCCAGGACTGGCTAACAAAAGCGAAGATGATTCGGTGTTCGGCCCCCCTCCTTGAGGGTTTGAAAAATACGGTGCTGGAAAAGATGCTCGAGCTCGCACCTTGCCCGGAGCCCTCGAAGGAAGATACATGGGGGAATAATATGGGCGAAAGCAGGCCCCCATTGCTGCCAGTTCCAACCGAGGGAATGGGCGCCTCCATAAAGGAGGATAACCGGGGGAGGAAGAGGACTGCTTCTGAGGATCTGGAAGCCGAGGCCTCCAAACGAGAGAAGAAGTCTCCAACAGAGGGTCCTGCCTCGAGGGATGCTCTTGCCGCACAGAGTCCGCGGGAGGATCAGCCCTCCAACGAGTCGTAAGTGATTCAAAAAATACTTTAATAGTGAAGGTATACTACCTTTCCTCTGAGGAGAATGACCGCCGCATATATCATGCAGTTCGGGTCTTAGCCCTTCTCAGTTGAGCTCGTCTTCAGGGGATCTTCTTCTGGAGATGATGGAGAGTGAAACGCCTCCCCCAGACTCCTCCGCTCAAGAAGCGGGCGACCCTGAAGTGTCGTCACGGAGGGCCTCTCCGGATCTGGTGAGGCCAGAAGATAATCCCATAGTCACCCGAAGTCCCCAACATCCGACTCTCGAAGAGAGCAAACAAAAGAGTCCGGCACCGTCTGGTATGCGGTCGGACGTTCTGAGGGAGCTGTTGGAGCGAGCGGCCATCTCAGAAGAACACCGTACGCCAATGGGTACGGTGATGGAAAGAATTTCGTCCGCCGAAAGCGGATTACATGAAGCCTTTATGAGTCTACTGACAGGCTTTGAGGTACGTGAAATGATATTTGATAGTATCGCACATGTTAGGTGTGCCCTATGTAGATAGTAGCCCCTGAGACTCTGGTTGTCGTCGAGAACGGCGGCGAACAGAGGATCATAGTCCCAGGCAATAACCAGACTGCCTTTATGTGCAGGTGGTGGAAGCTCCGGTGGCTAGCCGGACTAGTGAGTTTGCCGAATTAAAGCGGCAACTGGATGCGGCAGACGCCGACATTGAGCTTGTTAACAAGCGGCTTGACGAATCATAGGGTAAGTAATGTTTTCTGGTGAATGTCACATAATAAGAGCAGCATGGTGCCAGTATCTTTAATGTGTTGTGACTGCAGACGGAGCTGCCACCGTGGAGACCCTTCGGGCGGAACTCGCCCGAGCCAAGGAACAAGCGAGGGTTAGTAATGCGGCTACTTTGAAGGCGGCCGAAGAGTTAAGAGCCGAGAAGGCCGTCCATTGCGAAAGCAAAGAAAAGATGGCCATGATGGCCGTAGAATTAAAAGGCACTACCGACCGTTGCCAGTTCCTTGAAGAAGAGAACCGAGTGAAGGCAGCGGACCTTGAGAAGGCCACGATGGCGACCAAAGACACTCGCTCTGCTATGAGGGTGAAGAAGGAGGAGCTACGGGAAGCTAGGGATATTGCGGCTGGGAAGCCCTTTCTGCTGCAGAGGAAGTTCGGAGATCCGCGGTATGCCCCTCTGGATCGGCTGTGGAGTTCGGCAGACGCATATATGGACTTGGCGGCAAGCGCTGTCGATGCGCTCGAATACTTCCGAGATCAGTCAGATCGTGAAGTAGACAAGCTGTTCTGGTCGCAATTTAACGTTCCAGAGCGTCCGCTTCCCTTGACTGATCAGCTAGCCGAATGTGCCGAACTTAATAGGTTGTCCAGACTCGCCATGAGGTCCGTTGTAGATCATTTGTGGCCGGAGAAGCCAAAGCCGAACAGCTATTTCAGCTTAGTGCAGCAGTTCCTTGGTGCGGTGTCGCGCATCAACGCGATGAAGAGGTCGGCATGCATAGAAGGCTCGCGGATGGCCTTTGCCCGTGTCAAGGCGTACTAGGAGGAGATGGATGCTACCACTGTTGTGGCGCAAGGTTCGGCCATAGGCCGAGTAGCTGCCGAGCACTATTTTGAAGAGGTTCTTGAGGGTGCTCGTTTGATAGAGTCCCAGTGCTCGAAGAATATTATGTTTGAGTGACATGTATTTCCATTGTAAACACAATTTTTTTATGAAATATAGTAAGGCTGTATTTATACTTTTGCCGGAAAGTAATATGATGCCTCATGTGCGGCCGTTCATGTATATATGTATATAACCTGAAATATTGCAGTCGTCGGCTTCAACCCTCACGCATATAATGCGGAGGTGCTCGCAAAAAACGCGTGTTCACACTTAACCCAACATCTTGGTCCTATTAAGGAGGTGATAGCGCAGCGAACGAGGCAACCGGACTATAAGCTTTAACACTTTCACTTAGCCATAGGAGTTTGACAGTGGGGCTACTAGATAGCCCCTGGTGGCTACGCACTCTCCCGATCTCGGGGTGCGTACATGCCTGGACGGAAAACGGCCCTTCGTTAAGGCGGAGGAATTCTAACATTCCGATAGGTCATCGAGGGGTTGACCAGTCTCACACTATATCATGACAGTCAGTTTTCAGCTTCCTCTACTGAGGTGCTCGTCCAGATGAACCAGGGCACAATCGCAGTAGTTCTCCTAGTGCTGCCTTAGCCGATAAAGCGGAACGTAAGGCACCAAAACACAGGAGCCGGGCAAACCCAACATTTGACCAAAGACAATGATTCGGAGCTGATGCATATAAGGCCAAACTCGCGACGCCGAACACTCCCTAAGGTATTCGGTCTTTATGGTATAAACCGGGCCTAAATAGTGCCATTTGTAAGAAGCCCCTTGTGTCCAGGTACGTGCATTATTCTGACGTGGCCACATGCCAAGACGTCAACATCCTTCTCAATTGTGTCGAGAATTCGAGGAATGTGTATCAACAAGAGACAATAAAAAAGGTTTACGCAGGGTCTTAATCTAAAAAGAATCCTTGGAGCGTGTCCCTGCTGCACGTCTGCGCCTGTGTCTCCGTTGTGCCGTATCCTGGACGGGTGTAGCACGATGGTCATCTGTAAAAGAGAGGAACTTAGATGAAAAAGTTGTCGTGCAAGAAGGTGTTTTTTTAAAGAAACCATATATAATTAAAAATGAGTAAAAAATTGCCACTTGTCTGCGCGCGTTGAGCCCCTTGTATTTATAATAGGGGTGTGGCCCTCAATCCGGTATGAATTACATATAGCCGCACCGGACTCGTCTAACCATGTCCGTGGTCTTGACGACCTATCGAATGCTTTAGTTGGTGAGGCCGTTTTTAGTGTGCGGTTGCTAAGGCAATCGCATTCTTTTCGGCGCGCAAAGATCGCTCGATATTTCCATTCACTGTAATGATGCCATGTGGACCGGGCATCTTGAGCGTGAGGGAAGCGTAATGCGGTATTGCATTAAAGCAAGCAAAAGCTTCGCGTCCAAGTAGTGCTTGATAACCACTTTGGAACGGAGCAATGTGGAAGGTTAAATGTTCGCTACGGAAGTTATCGGGGAAGCCGAATATAACTTTTAGTAGCAGGGAGCCCGTGCAGTGAGCCCCTAGGCCTGGCATTACTCCTTTAAAGGTAGTGTTGCTATGACAGATTTTCGTTGGGTCTATCCCTATTTCGCGGATTGTATCCTGGTATATCAGGTTTAAACTGCTGCCACCGTCCATCAGGACTCGTGTAAAGTGGTATCCGTTAATTATTGGATCTAATACCATGGCAGCCCATCCTGCACGCCGGATACTTGCTGAGTAATCACGATGGTCAAAAGTGATCGTTTAAGACGACCAGTGGTAGGACTTCGCTGTGATAGGCCCTTGGGCATGTCTCTTTGGGAGTGCCGCTTTGCTTCCCTTGATCACGTGTAACACGTTGACTGTTATGAATTCTGGTGGAAACTTCTTTTGTTCCCCAGTGTCTTTCTTGAGAGGCTCATCCTCGTCTTCTCTTGGTGTATCCCCCCCTTCTGTATGGCGTTGAGCTTGCCGGACTGCTTGAAGACCCAACATTCTCTGTGGGTATGATTAGCGGGTTTACCAGGGGTGCTATGGATCTGACATACTTGGTTCAGAATTTTGTTTAGACTGGACAGTTCGTCTCTGGCGCCTTTAGAGGGCGGCTTTTGCTGACTTGGCCGAGAGCTTTTGAATCCGGCGTTTACTGTCATGCTCTTCGTGTTGTCTTCTTTATTCTGGCGTTTGTTATTGTTGTTGCGCCGTGATTTCCCGTTTCCATCTCTAGCTTCGGATGTACTGGGGTCGCTGGTGCTTCATCTGGCTAGCCAGCTATCCTCACCCACGCAAAAGCGGGTCATGAGGCTTGTTAATGCTGCCATTGTTCTCGGCTTTTCTTGGCCGAGGTGTCTGGCAAGCCATTCGTCATGGACGCTATGCTTAAAAGCTACCAAGGCTTCGGCGTCCGGACAGTCGACTATTTGGTTCTTTTTAGTAAGAAACCTGTTCCAAAGCTTTCGGGCTAACTCTCTGGGCTGTTGAGTTATATGACTCAAATCGTCCGCGTCCGGAGGTCGGACATAAGTCCCTTGAAAATTTGCCCGAAAAGCGTCTTCGAGCTCTTCCCAGCTTCCAATGGAGTTTTCGGGGAGGCTTTTAAGCCAGTGCCGAGCTGGCCCTTTGAGTTTGAGGGGTAAGTATTTAATGGCGTGGAGATCGTCTCCTCGAGCCATATGGATGAGGAGGATATAGTCCTCAGTCCAGACCCCAGGGTCTGTTGTTCTGTCGTATGCCTCTATGTTTACGAGTTTGAATCCCTCTAGAAATTCATGGTCCAGCACCTCATCGGTGATACATAGGGGGTGTGTGGCGCCCCTGTATCTGGGCGTGTCGTGGTGTTTGGATGTTTGGTGTCTTGCATCGTGTGCTGGAGTGCGCTTGCGCGGTCCATAGATGGATCTAGTTGCTTCGTCCTTTTGATGCGAGCACTTGCGTGGATCGCGTATTGGCTTCTGTGCGGCGTTGCTTGCCGCCCCATGTTGGCCGTGAGGTCGTCTATCCGGCCGGGTGGCCGTTTTAATTTTTGGTTGCGGGGGATCTAAGGCCTCCTTATCGAATTCAGGTAGCAACTTCCGCTTCGGGTAGCTCTTGGTGAGGCGATTACCGCCATACTTCGCTGCTGTGTTGAGTACTTTACTCCATCTGATTTGGAGTGTGTCTTGTGCCGCCTTGAGCCTTTGCTTCTGCCTTTTTAGACTCCTCGCGGTGGCAACAAGCCTTTGATGTGCATTTTGTTGCTCCGGGCGTCTGTCTGGTGTTATGTCCTCCGGACTATTATCCTTTACATAGTTGGTTTGTTCGGTTTGATTCTCCGCGTTGCCGTGGTCCGGCAGTGGTTCGCCCTGCTCTAACACTGGGTCTATATTATCATTATTTCTGTCAAGGCGGGATTTGGGGCGGCGCTTACGCCACCGCTTTGACTGCTTCTCGAGGGGACAGCCCTTCGTTGCGTCCTTCCGTTCCTCGTCGTCGTTTTCCTTTGGTGTGTCCACCATGTATACGTCATGTGATGAGGTGGACGTCCAGTGCCCTATGGGCAGTGGTTCCTCTTTGTCTCTCGCATCGTCGTCCATATCGTCGATGTTTTCGGAGTCGAAGTCGAGCATGTCGGTTAAGTCATCGACAGTGGCTACTAAGTGGGTGGGTAGCGAATTTCTTCGTCGTCCGCATCCCAGTCCTGCCGGACATAGTTCGGACAGGATCCTCCTGATAAGGAGAGAGACCTTAACGAGTTCAGTATGTCGCCAAAGAACGAGTGCTGAAAAATATCCACGGAGGTAAATTCCATGATCGGCGCCCAATCAGATTCGATAGGAACGGGCGCAGGTGGTTTGGAGTCTGTGGCCGGAGAAGTATCCGGCAGTTTAACAACACGGCTCTCGTGCAAGGTAAGGTCGATGTTCGGCTCGATCGCCGCTGAGGGTAAGGCCTCCGTGGCGGGGTCCATCCACCCGTCCACGGAAGGCGCAACTGGCTCTGAATTGAGGGTCGGAGCGGTTGCCGGTGCGATCTTCTTAACACTGTCCGATGGGAGAGCTAAGTCATACTCATCGTGACCGCGTGGCGTGCAAGGCAGAGGCTCGAATCCGTCGAAGATCAAATCTCCACGGATATTGGCCGTGTAGTTTAAGCTTCCAAACCTGACCTGGTGGCCAGGGGCGTAACTTTCAATCTGCTCCAGATGGCCAAGCGAATTGGCCCGCAGTGCAAAGCCGCCGAACACGAAGATCTGTCCGGGGAGAAAAGTCTCACCCTGGACTGCATCGCTATTGATGATAGTAGGAGTCATCAAGCCTAATGGCGACGACACAGAGGAACTCTCAATGAAAGCACCAATGTCGGTATCAAAACCGGCGGATCTTGGGTAGGGGGTCCCGAACTGTGCGTCTAGGCCGGATGGTAACAGGAGGCAGGGGACACAATATTTTACCCAGGTTCGGGCCCTCTTGATGGAGGTAAAACCCTACGTCCTGCTTGATTAATATTGATGATATGGGTAGTACAAGAGTAGATCTACCACGAGATCAGAGAGGCTAAATCCTAGAAGCTAACCTATGGTATGATTGTATGTTCGTCCTATGGACTAAAACCCTCCGGTTTATATAGACACCGGAGAGGGCTAGGGTTACACAGAGTCGGCTACAATGGGAGGAGATCTACATATCCGTATTGCCAAGCTTGCTTTCCACGCCAAGAAAAGTCCCATCCGGACACGGGACGAAGTCTTCAATCTTGTATCTTCATAGTCCGAGAGTCCGGCCAAAGGTTATAGCCCGGCTATCCGGACACCCCCTAATCTAGGACTCCCTCAATGACTGTTCACCATTTTTTTGGGGAGGGGTGGTTTGTTTTTTACGTATACTCATACTAGATAGCCATCAAGCCCGGAACGTCACGTCCGACCGTGCGTCCCTAGGGATGTCTCCTCAGGACCTTGCCGATGGGGAGGACGATGCATCTCGCCATGACGTCACAACAGAAGGAAGGTACTTCGCATGCTTGGGCGAGGGACAATGGAGGAAAAAGAACAATGTTACCGAGTGCGGGACATCCAATACTATTCAGTGGGGCATCTCCCTTCCATGCAATTTAAGGCGCCATAACCCATAAAATATGTTATCTGAAGAAGATAGTAAAATATGTTATACAATGAATTACAGTATATCTTAGCATTTAACATTACAAGATCCTAAAATTATGGTACTGCTAAAAATAAAAAAATAAAAATTAAAAACTGAACAAGAAAATAAATCTCATACAATGGAGGAAAACTGCACTATCTTTATTCTGAAGAGATCATCTTTTAGCTAAAAAGGAAAAATGAATTATCTTTCTTCCTAAGTGACCAA
This sequence comes from Triticum dicoccoides, assembly GCF_002162155.2. Lineage (NCBI taxonomy): Eukaryota > Viridiplantae > Streptophyta > Magnoliopsida > Poales > Poaceae > Triticum > Triticum dicoccoides. The sequence continues at coordinate 569,944,658 of NC_041390.1, read as the reverse complement.
CTCATAGCTAAAAAAGGGAAGGTATCCTTTTCATTTCTCTCGCTTCCACCTCACCAATCATCCCACATAGACGTAGCATCTCTGAGATAACATCGTTGTATATGCCCTAAGTTTAGACCTGACACACGAGCTAGTTCATCGCCCAGTGCGACGTGTGCATCCCGGTCAAACACAATAACAGCACAAGCAAGGGATTGGATCTCTTCTTCCTCCTCCAAGTGTTTGCACCCTGAACTCTATTTGCGTCACCATAGACGGCAGTTAGCCACACCGGGTCAAGGTGACATTGAGGAGGGGTAGTCTAGGTGTCACTCGGTGGGTTCAACCACTGAAATCCGAACCTATTCGTAGCACGATCCAATGGTGTTTCTTTGCGACAATAAGAATGCCAACTAGTGAGATAGACACATCGACTCTGAAGGGTTGCACAACTGTTGTTTCAGGTTTGCCTACTAACCATGTTCCTCATGCCTCTCGTGCCTACTATTATTTTTAGCTACTATGTATCTGTAAGGACTGTAACATCGTGATGTAAAGATCTCACTCTAGGTCCATGACCACTTTGTATAAATTCTGCACACTATCTTTCCTTTTATAAAGAATAAAACGAGGAGCAGGTTATGTAAGATATGTGCACCAACCCACGGGGGCACATGTTGTCCCAAGCCGGTGAAATTACTATGTTGTTTCCAAAAGCATAAAGGCATCTCCACTCTGACCTTTAAACCGGAAATCGCATCTGTCTATGGACCAGGGACCAGTCCGTGGATACGAATGCGGAAGCCGGCCATCCAACTATAGCCACATACATCCACCTCCATTTTGGAAGAAATTTAATAAAATAAAGCAAATTTGGCGGATATTTAAACAAACCGGATGATATTCATTCATACTTGAACAATTTTTACATAAAACCAGATGCTTTTCATCTAAGCCGGAGCAACTCATCACATTTCGGCATATTTCAACTAAATCATACTCTAAACCTAGTCTAAATGACCGTTGGCGTCCGTTCCCCATGTCCGGCCGGCCATGAGCCCCGGAAACTAAAGTTATCTGCCTCCACGCCACCGGCACGCGGCTAATTGGTCGATGATGATGAGCCTGCCAAGTATGGCTTCAACGGGAAGGGAGGAGTGGTGGCCTTCCGGAGAACCGAGCGCCGGTGACCTCCCATGCTCCACTCTTCCTTGTTGTCGGTGGCGCCCGCGGTCATGCCAGCTTCATGGTTTTGGCGGCAGGGTGCAGCCATGGCGGAGCTTGTAACCTCGTTCTCGTCCTCGCTCTTGTCGTACACTTCACCCGCCGCCTCGTCAATATCCTTGAAGATGGCTTCTATCTCTACCTATGGACGTGGTACCGGCAGCGGGCGCGGCTGATGTTGCGGACTGTGTGATAGGAGTTGAGAAGCACCTCCTACTCGGGCACGCCCACGTCCGGCATGATGGCCGTGCCAGCTGCTAGTTTCTCCTCCACGCGCAGGTGCTCATCGAGGAGGCATAGGTGGTGCTCCTAGTCGACCTGCACCTATTGGAACGCGGACCGCCGCTCTTCCAACACCATCTCGGTGTTGTGAGCACAGGCCTCAGACATGGTGATGCCGGCATTGGCCAGCGAGGACGGGAGCACCGACTCGTCGACAGCCGCCTCGTCCTTTGGGGCGTCCGCAGTGTTGGCCTCCGTCTGCCTGTCAGCCTGCCAACCGGCTGGAATGATGTCGTTCTCCTGCTTCTGATCAGATGATAGGATCTCCCAGATGACTTTGGAACTCAAGGAGGTCATGGCGGACATGGTGCCGGGAGAAGAAAGTGAGTGGAGGATGTTGGACGTGGCTACGGCGGGCCTGGAGTTTAAATACCAGGCAGATGGTAGGATAACCGATGATGTGGTTAATCTTGGGCGACAGACGGACGGACAGGTGGCGCTAGAGCAGGTTCACCGGCATCTGCACATGTTTAATGTAGGTAGGGGACAGACAGACTAGTGTTTGAATGCGGAGCTGTCGCATGCACGGGGAAGTGGCGCAGGCGGCGCTTCAATGCTAGAGCGACGTGAGAGGCCACATCCGGTCTGAGCCGACATGAATGTGGCACTAGTGCTTGATGTCTACTACACAACCTTCTTCTTGTAGACGTTGTTAGACCTCCAAGTGCAGAGGTTTGTAGGACAGTAGCAAATTTCCCTCAAGTGGATGACCTAAGGTTTATCAATCCGTAGGAGGTGTAGGATGAAGATGGTCTCTCTCAAGCAACATTGCAACCAAATAACAAAGAGTCTCTTGTGTCCCCAACACACCCAATACAATGGTAAATTGTATAGGTGCACTAGTTCGGGAAGAGATGGTGATACAAGTGGTATATGGATAGTAGATAATTGTTTTTGTAATCTGAAATTATAAAAATAGCAAGCTAACTAATGATAAAAGTGAGCACATACGGTATTGCAATGCTATGAAACAAGGCCTAGGGTTCATACTTTCACTAATGCAAGTTCTCTCAACAATAATAACATAATTGGATCACATAATTATGCCTCAACATGCAACAAAGAGTCACTCCAAAGTCACTAATAGCGGAGAACAAACGAAGAGATTATGGTAGGGTATGAAACCACCTCAAAGTTATTTTTTCCGATCAATCCGTTGGGCTATTCCTATAGGTGTCACAAACAGCCCTAGAGTTCGTACTAGAATAACACCTTAAGAAACAAATCAACCAAAACCCTAATGTCACCTAGATACTCCAATGTCACCTCAAGTATCCGTGGGTATGATTATACGATATGCATCACACAATCTCAGATTCGTCTATTCAACCAACACATAGAACCTCAAAGAGCGCCCCAAAGTTTCTACCGGAGAATCACGACGAAAACGTGTGCCAACCCCTATGCATAGGTTCATGGGCGGAACCCGCAAGTTGATCACCAAAACATACATCAAGTGAATCACGTGGTATCCCACTGTCACCACATATACGCACGGCAAGACATACGTCAAGTGTTCTCAAATCTTTAAAGGCTCAATCCGATAAGATAACTTCAAAGGGAAAACTCAATCCATTACAAGAGAGTAGAGGGGGAAGAAAACATCATAAGATCCAACTATAATAGCAAAGGTCGCGATACATCAAGATCGTGCTAAATCAAGAACACGAGAGAGAGAGAGAGAGAGAGAGAGAGAGAGAGAGAGAGATCAAACACATAGCTACTGGTACATACCCTCAGCCCCGAGGGAGAACTACTCCCTCCTCGTCATGGAGAGCACCGGGATGATGAAGATGGCCACCGGAGAGGGAATGCCCCCTCCGGCAGGGTGCCGAAACGGGTCAAGATTGGTTTTCGGTGGCTACGGAGGCTTCTGGCGGCGGAACTTCCAATCTATTGTGCTCCTCGATCGTTTTAGGGTATATGGATATATATAGGAGGAAGAAGTACGTCAGGGGAGCCACGAGGGTGGAGGGCGCGCCCAGGGGGGTGGGCGCGCCCCCCTGCCTCGTGGCTTCCTCGTTGATCCCCGAACGTGCACTCCAAGTCTTCTGGGTTTCTTCTGGTCCAAAAATAAGTTCCGTGAAGTTTCAGGTCAATTGGACTCCGTTTGATTTTCCTTTTCTGCGATACTCTAAAACAAGGAAAAAACAAAAACTGGCACTGGGATCTAGGTTAATAGGTTAGTCCCAATATAAAAGTGTATAATAAATCCCATAAACATCCAAAACACATAATATAATAGCATGGAACAATCAAAAATTATAGATACGTTGGAGACGTATCAGCATCCCCAAGCTTAATTCATGCTCGTCCACGAGTAGGTAAATGATAAAAACAAATTTTTTGATGTGGAATGCTACTTGGCATAATTTTAATGTAATTCTTCTTAATTGTGGTATGAATATTCAGATCCATAAGATTCAAGACAAAAGTTCATATTGACATAAAAAATAATACTTCAAGCATACTAACTAAGCAATTATGTCCTCTCAAAATAACATGGCCAAAGAAAGTTCATCCCTACAAAATCATATAGTTTAGTCATGCTCCATTTTCGTCACACAAGAATGCTCTCATCATGCACAACCCCGATGACAAGCCAAGCAATTGTTTCATACTTTAGTAATCTCAAACCTATAAACTTTCACGCAATATATGAGCGCGAGCCATGGATATAGCACTATGGGTGGAATAGAATATGATGATGGGGGTTATGTGGAGAAGACAAAAAGGAGAAAGTCTCACATCCACGAGGCTAATCAATGGGCTAGGGAGATGCCCACCGATTGATGTTAATGCAAGGAGTAGGGATTGTCATGCAACGGATGCACTAGAGCTATAAATGTATTGAAGCACAAGTGTGGCAAAGGATAGTAACATTGTCCCTTCTGTCTTTTTCTCTCATTTTTTTATTTGGCCTTTCTCTTTTTTTATATGGCATTTCTCTCTTTTTTTATAGTTCCTCACTTGGGACAATGCTCTAGAAAATGATGATCATCACACTTCTATTTGTTTACAACTCAATGATTACAACTCGATACTAGAACAAAAGATGACTCTGTACGAATGCCTCCGGTGGTGTACCGGGATATGCAATGCACCAAGAGTGACATGTATGAAAGAATTATGAACGGTGGCTTTGCCACAAATACTATGTCAACTAGCTGATCATGCTAAGCAATATGACAATAATGAATGTGTCATGATAAACGGAATGGTGGAAAGTTGCATGGCAATATATCTCGGAATGGCTATGGAAATGCCATAATAGGTAGGTATGGTGGCTGTTTTGAGGAAGATATAAGGAGGTTTATGTGTGAAAGAGTGTATCATATCACGGGGTTTGGATGCACCGGCGAAGTTTGCGCCAACTCTCAATGTGAGAAAGGGCAATGCACGGTACCGAAGAGGCTAGCAATGATGGAAGGGTGAGAGTGCGTATAATCCATGGACTCAACATTAGTCATAATGAACTCACATACTTATTGCAAAAATCTACAAGTCATCAAAAACCAAGCACTACGTGCATGCTCCTAGGGGGATAGATTGGTAGGAAAAGACCATTGCTCGTCCCCGACCGCCACTCATAAGGACGACAATCAAATAACACCTCATGTTTCAAATTTGTTACATAATGTTTACCATACATGCATGCTACGGGACTTGAAAACTTCAACACAACCATTTCTCAATTTCATAACTAGTCAACTAGCACGACTTTGATATTATTACCTACATATCTCAAAATAATCATCAAGCATCAAACTTCTCTTAGTATTTAATACACTCATAAGAAAATTTTACTAATCTTGAATACCTATCATATTAGGATTTTAAGCAAATTACCATGCTATTTAAGACTCTCAAAATAATCTAAGTGAAGCATGAGAGATCAATAGTTTCTATAAAATAAATCCACCACCGTGCTCTAAAAGATATAAGTGAAGTACTAGAGCAAAACTATATAACTCAAAGGATATAAGCGAAGCACATAGAGTATTCTAACAAATTCCAAATCATGTATGGCTCTCTCAAAAGGTGTGTACTGCAAGTATGATTGTGATAAACTAAAAAGTAAAGACTCAAATCATACAAGACGCTCCAAGCAAAACACATATCATGTGGTGAATAAAAATATAGCTCCAAGTAAAGTTACCGATAGAAGTAGACGAAAGAGGGGATGCCTTCCGGGGCATCCCCAAGCTTTGGATTTTAGGTGTCCTTAGATTATCTTGGGGGTGCCATGGGCATCCCCAAGCTTAGGCTCTTTCCACTCCTTGTTCCACAATCCATCAAATCTTTACCCAAAACTTGAAAACTTCACAACACAAAACTCAAAGTAGAAAATCTCGTGAGCTCCGTTAGCGAAAGAAAACAAAAGACCACTTCAAGGTACTGTAATGAAATCATTATTTATTTATATTGGTGTTAAACCTACTGTATTCCAACTTCTCTATGGTTTATAAACTCTTTTACTAGCCATAGATTCGTCAAAATAAATAAACAACACATGAAAAACAGAATCTATCAAAAACAGAACAGTCTGTAGTAATCTATAACTAACGCAAACTTCTGGAACCCCAAAAATTCTAAAATAAATTTCTGGACGTGAGGAATTTATCTATTAATCATATGCAAAAATAATTAACTAAATATCACTTTCCAAATAAAAATGGCAGCAGTTCTCGTGAGCGCTAAAGTTTCTGTTTTTTACAGGAAGATATCAAGACTTTCCCCAAGTCTTCTCAACGGTTCTACTTGGCACAAACACTAATTTAAACACAAAAAACACAACCAAAACAGAGGCTAGATAAATTATTTATTACTAAACAGGAGCAAAAATCAAGGAATAAAAATAAAATTGGGTTGCCTCCCAACAAGCGCTATCGTTTAACACCCCTAGCTAGGCATGATGATTTCAATGATGCTCACATAAAGGATAAGAATTGAAACATAAAGAGAGCATCATGAAGAATATGACTAGCACATGTAAGTATAACCCACTTCCTATGCATAGGGGTTTTGTGAGCAAACAGCTTGTGGGAACAAGAATCAACTTGCATAGGAAGGTAAAACAAGCATACCTTCAAAACTTTAAGCACATAGAGAGGAAACTTGATATTATTACAAATCCTACAAGCATATATTCCTCCCTCATAATAATTTTCAGTAGCATCATGAATGAATTCAACAATATAACCAGCACCTAAAGCATTCTTTTCATGATCTACAAGCATATTAATTTTATTACTCTCTACATAAGCAAAATTCTTCTCATTCGGAATAGTGGGAGTATCATAAGAAACCCAAATAATAAAAATTGTTTCCACATTAAAAGAGTAATGTTCAGAAAAGGGGTAATCATAATCATGACAAGTTTTATAAATATAATCACTACTTTTTATAGCATAAGTATCATCACAATAATCGTCATAAGTCAGAGGCATGCTATCATCATTATAAATTTGCATATCAAAACTTAGGAGACTAAAAATATCATCTTTATTAAACGTAGCATCCCCAAGCTTGGGACAAACATTAATTGCAGCAAATATATTCTCAAAAACATCATCCTCATCAAACATATCATCCCCAAGCTTGTGGCTTTGCATATCATTAGCATCATGGATATTCAAGGAATTCATACTAACAACATTGAAATCATGCTCATCATTCAAATATTTAGTGCCAAACATTCTAATGCATTCTTCTTCTAACACTTTGGCACAATTTTCCTTTCCATCATACTCACGAAAGATATTAAAAAGATGAAGCGTATGAGGTAAACTCAATTCCATTTTTTTGTAATTTTCTTTTATAAACTAAGCTAGTGATAAAACAAGAAACTAAAAGACTCGATTGCAAGATCTAAAGATATACCTTAAAGCACTCACCTTCCCGGCAACGGCGCCAGAAAAGAGCTTGATGTCTACTACACAACCTTCTTCTTGTAGACGTTGTTGGGCCTCCAAGTGCAGAGGTTTGTAGGACAGTAGCAAATTTCCCTCAAGTGGATGACCTAAGGTTTATCAATCCCTAGGAGGTGTAGGATGAAGATGGTCTCTCTAAAGCAACCCTGCAACCAAATAACAAAGAGTCTCTTGTGTCCCCAACACACCCAATACAATGGTAAATTGTATAGGTGCACTAGTTCGGCGAAGAGATGGTGATACAAGTGGTATATGGATAGTAGATAATTGTTTTTGTAATCTAAAATTATAAAAAAGCAAGGTCACTAATGATAAAAGTGAGCACAAACGGTATTGCAATACTAGGAAACAAGGCCTAGGGTTCATACTTTCACTAGTGCAAGTTCTCTCAACAATAATAACATAATTGGATCACATAATTATCCCTCAACATGCAATAAAGAGTCACTCCAAAGTCACTAATAGCGGAGAACAAACAAAGAGATTATGGTAGGGTACGAAACCACCTCAAAGTTATTCTTTCCAATCAATCCGTTGGGCTATTCCTATAAGTGTCACAAACAGCCCTAGAGTTCATACTAGAATAACACCTTAAGACACAAATCAACCAAAACCCTAATGTCAGCTAGGTACTCCAATGTCACCTCAAGTATTCGTGGGTATGATTATACGATATGCATCACACAATCTCAGATTCATCTATTCAACCAACACATAGAACCTCAAAGAGCGCCCCAAAGTTTCTACCGGAGAATCACGACGAAAACGTGTGCCAACCCCTATGCATAGGTTCATGGGCGGAACCCGCAAGTTGATCACCAAAACATACATCAAGTGAATCACGTGGTATCCCATTGTCACCACAGATACGCATGACAAGACATACATCAAGTGTTCTCAAATCTTTAAAGACTCAATCCGATAAGATAACTTCAAAGGGAAAACTCAATCCATTACAAGAGAGTAGAGGGGGGAGAAAACATCATAATATCCAACTATAATAGCAAAGCTCGCGATACATCACGATCGTGCCAAATCAAGAACACGAGAGAGAGAGAGATCAAACACATAGCTACTGGTACATACCCTCAGCCCCGAGGGAGAACTACTCCCTCCTCGTCATGGAGAGCACCGGGATGATGAAGATGGACACCAGAGAGGGATTGCCCCCTCCGGCAGGGTGCCAGAACGGGTCTAGATTGGTTTTTGGTGGCTACGGAGGCTTCTAGCGGCGGAACTCCCGATCTATTGTGCTCCCCGATCGTTTTAGGGTATATGGATATATATATAGGAGGAAGAAGTATCTCAGGGGAGCCACGAGGGTGGAGGGCGCGCCCAGTGCGGTGGGCGCGCCCCCCTGCCTCGTGGATTCCTCGTTGATCCCGAAACATGCACTCCAAGTCTTCTGGGTTTCTTCTGGTCCAAAAATAAGTTCCGTGAAGTTTCAAGTCAATTGGACTGCATTTGATTTTCCTTTTCTGCGATACTCTAAAACAAGGAAAAAAACAAAAACTGGCACTGGGCTCTAGGTTAATAGGTTAGTCCCAAAAATAATACAAAAGTGGATAATAAAGCCCATAAACATCCAAACCATATAATATAATAGCATGGAACAATTAAAAATTATAGATACGTTGGAGACGTATCAGCATCCCCAAGCTTAATTCCTGCTCGTCCTCGAGTAGGTGAATGATAAAAAGAGAATTTTTGATGTGGAATTCTACTTGGCATAATTTTAATGTAATTCTTGTTAATTGTGGTATGAATATTCAGATCCATAAGATTCAAGACAAAAGTTTATATTGACATAAAAAATAATACTTCAAGCATACTAACTAAGCAATTATGTCCTCTGAAAATAACATGGCCAAAGAAAGTTCATCCCTACAAAATCATATAGTTTAGTCATGCTCCATTTTTGTCACACAAGAATGCTCTCATCATGCACAACCCCGATGACAAGCCAAGCAATTGTTTCATACTTTTGTAATCTCAAACCTATAAACTTTCACGGAATATATGAGCGTGAGCCATGGATATAGCACTATGGGTGGAATAGAATATGATGATGTGGGTTATGTGGAGAAGACAAAAAGGAGAAAGTCTCACGTCAACGAGGCTAATCAATAGGCTATGGAGATGCCCACCGATTGATGTTAATGCAAGGAGTAGGGATTGCCATGCAACGGAAGCACTAGAGCTATAAACGTATGAAAGCTCAACAAAAGAAACTAAGTGGGTGTGCATCCAACTTGCTTGCTCACGAAGACCTAGGGCACTTGAGGAGGCCCATTGTTGGAATATACAAGCCAAGTTCTATAATGAAAATTCCCACTAGTATATGAAAGTGACAAAACAAGAGACTCTCTATCATGAAGATTACGATGCTACTTTGAGGCACAAGTGTGGCAAAGGATAGTAACATTTTTTATTTGGCCTTTCTCTTTTTTTATATGGCATTTCTCTCTTTTTTATAGTTCCTCACTTGGGACGATGCTCTAGAAAATGATGATCATCACACTTCTATTTATTTACAACTCAATGATTACAACTCGATACTAGAACAAAAGATGACTCTATATGAATTCCTCCAGTGGTGTACCAGGATATGCAATGGACCAAGAGTGACATGTATGAAACAATTATGAACGGTGGCTTTGCCACAAATACTATGTCAACTACATGATCATGCTAAGCAATATGACAATAATGAATGTGTCATTGTAAATGGAATGGTGGAAAGTTGCATGGCAATATATCTCGGAATGGCTATGGAAATACCATAATAGGTAGGTATGGTGGCTGTTTTGAGGAAGATATAAGGAGTTTTATGTGTGAAAGAGTGTATCATATCACGGGGTTTGGATGTACCGGCGAAGTTTGCGCCAACTCTCAATGTGAGAAAGGGCAATGCACGGTACCGAAGAGGCTAGCAATGATGGAAGGGTGAGAGTGCGTATAATCCATGGACTCAACATTAGTCATAATGAACTCACATACTTATTGCAAAAATCTACAAGTCATCAAAAACCAAGCACTACGCGCATGCTCCTAGGGGGATAGATTGGTAGGAAAAGACCATTGCTCGTCCCCGACCGCCACTCATAAGGAGGACAATCAAATAACACCTCATGTTTCAAATTTGTTACATAACGTTTACCATACGTGCATGCTACGGTACTTGCAAACTTCAACACAAGCATTTCTCAATTTCACAACTACTCAACTAGCACGACTTTGATATTATTACCTCCATATCTCAAAACAATCATCAAGCATCAAACTTCTCTTAGTATTCAAAACACTCATAAGAAAATTTTACTAATCTTGAATACCTAGCATATTAGGATTTTAAGCAAATTACCATGCTATTTAAGACTCTCAAAATAATCTAAGTGAAGCATGAGAGATCAATAGTTTCTATAAAACAAATCCACCACCGTGCTCTAAAAGATATAAGTGAAGTACTAGAGCAAAACTATATAACTCAAAAGATATAAGCGAAGCACATAGAGTATTCTAACAAATTCCAAATCATGTATGACTCTCTCAAAAGGTGTGTACTGCAAGTATGATTGTGATAAACTAAAAAGTAAAGACTCAAATCATACAAGACGCTCCAAGCAAAACACATATCATGTGGTGAATAAAAATATAGCTCCAAGTAAAGTTACCGAAAGAAGTAGACGAAAGAGGGGATGCCTTCCGGGGCATCCCCAAGCTTTGGCTTTTAGGTGTCCTTAGATTATCTTGGGGGTGCCATGGGCATCCCCAAGATTAGTCTCTTGCCACTCGTTGTTCCATAATCCATCAATTTTTTACCCAAAACTTAAAAACTTCACAACACAAAACTCAAAGTAGAAAATCTCGTGAGCTCCATTAGCGAAAGAAAACAAAAGACCACTTCAAGGTACTGTAATTAGCTCATTATTTATTTATATTGGTGTTGAACCTACTGTATTCCAACTACTCTATGGTTTATAAACTCTTTTACTAGCCATAGATTCATCAAAATAAGTAAACAACACATGAAAAACAGAATCTATCAAAAACAGAACAGTCTGTAGTAATCTATAACTAACGCAAACTTCTGGAACCCCAAAAATTCTAAAATAAATTGCTGGACGTGAGGAATTTATCTATTAATCATATGCAAAAATAATTAACTAAATATCACTTTCCAAATAAAAATGGCAGCAGTTCTCGTGAGCGCTAAAGTTTCTGTTTTTTACAGCAAGATATCAAGACTTTCCCCAAGTCTTCCCAACGGTTCTACTTGGCACAAACACTAATTTAAACACAAAAAACACAACCAAAACAGAGGCTAGATAAATTGTTTATTACTAAACAGGAGCAAAAATCAAGGAATAAAAATAAAATTGGGTTGCCTCCCAACAAGCGCTATCGTTTAACGCCCCTAGCTAGGCATGATGATTTCAATGATGCTCACATAAAGGATAAGAATTGAAACATAAAGAGAGCATCATGAAGAATATGACTAGCACATGTAAGTATAACCCACTTCCTATTCATAGGGGTTTTGTGAGCAAACATCTTGTGGGAACAAGAATCAACTTGCATAGGAAGGTAAAACAAGCATAACTTCAAAACTTTAAGCACATAGAGAGGAAACTTGATATTATTACAAATCCTACAAGCATATATTCCTCCCTCATAATAATTTTCAGTAGCATCATGAATGAATTCAACAATATAACCAGCACCTAAAGCATTCTTTTCATGATCTACAAGCATATTAATTTTATTACTCTCTACATAAGCAAAATTCTTCTCATTCGGAATAGTGGGAGTATCATAAGAAACCCGAATACTAAAAATTGTTTCCACATTAAAAGAGTAATGTTCAGAAAAGGGGTAATCATAATCATGACAAGTTTTATAAATATAATCACTACTTTTTATAGCATAAGTATCATCACAATAATCGTCATAAGTCAGAGGCATGCTATCATCATTATAAATTTGCATATCAAACTTAGGAGACTAAAAATATCATCTTTATTAAACGTAGCATCCCCAAGCTTGGGACAAACATTAATTGCAGCAAATATATTCTCAAAAACATCATCCTCATAAAACATAGCATCCCCAAGCTTGTGGCTTTGCATATCATTAGCATCATGGATATTCAAGGAATTCATACTAACAACATTGCAATCATGCTCATCATTCAAATATTTAGTGCCAAACATTCTAATGCATTCTTCTTCTAACACTTTGGCACAATTTTCCTTTCCATCATACTCACGAAAGATATTAAAAAGATGAAGCGTATGAGGTAAACTCAATTCCATTTTTTTGAGCATGATGAACAATATGACTAGCACATTTAAGTCTAACCCACTTCCTATGCATAGGGGTTTTGTGAGCAAACACCTTGTGGGAACAAGAATCAACTTGCATAGGAAGGTAAAACAAGCATAACTTCAAAACTTTAAGCACATAGAGAGGAAACTTAATATTATTGCAATTCCTACAAGCATATATTCCTCCCTCATAATAATTTTCAGTAGCATCATGAATGAATTCAACAATATAACCAGCACCTAAAGCATTATTTTCATGATCTACAAGCATAGAAATTTTATTACTCTCTACATAAGCAAAATTCTTCTCATTCGGAATAGTGGGAGTATCATGAGAAACTCGAATACTAAAAAATGTTTCCACATTAAAAGAGTAATGTTCAGAAAAGGGGTAATCATAATCATGACAAGTTTTATAAATATAATCACTACTTTTTATAGCATAAGTATCATCACAATAATCATCATAAGTAGGAGGCATGCTATCATCATTATAAATTTGCATATCAAAACTTAGGAGACTAAAAATATCATCTTTATTAAACGTAGCATCCCCAAGCTTGGGACAAACATTAATTGCAGCAAATATATTCTCAAAAACATCATCTTCATCAAACATAGCATCCCCAAGCTTGTGGCTTTGCATATCATTAGCATCATGGATATTCAAGGAATTGATACTAACAACATTGCAACCATGCTCATCATTCAAATATTTAGTGCCAAACATTCTAATGCATTCTTATTCTAACACTTTGGCACAATTTTCCTTTCCATCATACTCACGAAAGATATTAAAAAGATGAAGAGTGTGAGGTAAACTCAATTCCATTTTTTTGTAATTTTCTTTTATAAACAAAACTAGTGATAAAACAAGAAACTAAAAGACTCGATTGCAAGATCTAAAGATATACCTTCAAGCACTCACCTCCCCGGCAATGGCGCCAGAAAAGAGCTTGATGTCTACTACACAACCTTCTTCTTGTAGACGTTGTTGGGCCTCCAAGTGCAGAGGTTTGTAGGACAGTAGCAAATTTCCCTCAAGTGGATGACCTAAGGTTTATCAATCCGTAGGAGGTGTAGGATGAAGATGGTCTCTCTCAAGCAACCCTGCAACCAAAAAACAAAGAGTCTCTTGTGTCCCCAACACACCCAATACAATGGTAAATTGTATAGGTGCACTAGTTCGGCGAAGAGATGGTGATACAAGTGGCATATGGATAGTAGATAATTGTTTTTGTAATCTAAATTATAAAAACAGCAAGGTAACTAATGATAAAAGTGAGCACAAACGGTATTGCAATGCTAGGAAACAAGGCCTAGGGTTCATACTTTCACTTGTGCGAGTTCTCTCAACAATAATAACATAATTGGATCACATAATTATCCCTCAACATGCAACAAAGAGTCACTCCAAAGTCACTAATAGCGGAGAACAAACGAAGAGATTATGGTAGGGTACGAAACCACCTCAAAATTATTCTTTCCAATCAATTCGTTGGGCTATTCCTATAAGTGTCGCAAACAGCCCTAGAGTTTGTACTAGAATAACACCTTAAGACACAAATCAACCAAAACCCTAATGTCACCTAGATACTCCAATGTCACCTCAAGTATCCGTGGCTATGATCATACGATATGCATCACACAATCTCAGATTCATCTATTCAACCAACACATAGAACCTCAAGGAGCGCCCCAAAGTTTCTACCGGAGAATCACGACGAAAACGTGTGCCAACCCCTATGCATAGGTTCAAGGACGGAACCCGCAAGTTGATCACCAAAACATACATCAAGTGAATCACGTGGTATCCCATTGTCACCACAGATACGCACGGCAAGACATACATCAAGTGTTCTCAAATCTTTAAAGACTCAATCCGATAAGATAACTTCAAAGGGAAAACTCAATCCATCACAAGAGAGTAGAGGGGGGAGAAAACATCATAAGATCCAACTATAATAGCAAAGCTTGCGATACATCAAGATCGTGCCAAATCAAGGAACGCGCGCGCGAGAGAGAGAGAGAGATCAGACACATAGCTACTGGTACATACCCTCAGCCCCGAGGGAGAACTACTCCCTCCTCGTCATGGAGGGCACCGGGATGATGAAGATGGCCACTGGAGAGGGATTGCCCCCTCCGGCAGGGTGCCGGAATGGGTCTAGATTGGTTTTTGGTGGCTCGGAGGCTTCTGGCGGCGGTACTCCCGATCTATTGTGATCCCCGATTGTTTTAGGGTATATGGATATATATAGGAGGAAGAAGTACGTCAGGGGAGTCACGAGGGGCCCGCGAGGGTGGAGGGCGCGCCCAGGGGGTGGGCGCCCCCTGCCTCGTGGCTTCCTAGTTGATCCCAAACGTGCACTCCAAGTCTTCTGGGTCTCTTCTGGTCCAAAAATAAGTTTCGTGAAGTTTCAGGTCAATTGGACTCCGTTTGATTTTCCTTTTCTGCGATACTCTAAAACAAGGAAAAAACAGAAACTGGCACTGGGCTCTAGGTTAATAGGTTAGTCCCAAAAATAATATAAAAGTGGATAATAAAGCCCATAAACATCCAAAACACATAATATAATAGCATGGAACAATAAAAAATTATAGATACGTTGGAGACGTATCAGTGCTCTAGAGCGACGCTGACCGCTTCAGGCAGGAAAGGACGCGGGCGAGAGAGAGTTTCGGGTGGGCCAGGTTTGTTAGAAGCACGCGTGGCCCCGGTCTGGACGGCCGCATACCCCCTCGCCCTCCCCCCATGTTGCTTCCGTTTTGCGAGAACAAGGATGCCCGGACCGCCGAGCGGACTGATGCAGGATCGTGTTGGATGGAAAACATGTTCGGACCGCGCGGCCCGGATGGTTGCGAACGGTTTGAGGGTCTGTGTTGCATGCGACTCCGAGACCTGGACATGGTCAAGGTGGCGACAACGCCTGACGCACTCCTCGGCGTCCTCCGTGCTCTCCTACGCTTCCAACTCCTCCTCAGCCTCTCTACTCACCGATGCCTCCCCCTCCTCCTCCTCCGGCCCACCTTCTTATATTGCTATCATGGCATGTAATTAAATGACACCGTATCTATAATTAGTAAGACCCTATTGACATATGGTAGGAAGTACTACCTCCTTTCAGGTTTATAAGGCTTAAACATATATCTAGGTTGACAAATAGACCAATGCAATTCAAGTTACATATCACAAAAAAGAAGTCATTAGGAACTTCAAATCATATACTTTCTAATGGTGTAATTTTTAGACTGTATAACTCATCTTATGTTTGGTCAAATTATAAATCTAGGATACATGCAAGCCTTATAAACCGGAAAGAAGGTAGTAATAGTATTTTCGAAAACATTGGACTTATATACTCAGTCGGTCCATCAACTGTACCATACACAAGACGAAATCGGTAGGGTGCCCCTCGACACGAGCACCGAGAGGTCATCCACTAACAAGATGGTTTCCTCCATAGTCGATCTTACTCTTCTTCGCACCAGGTCGCGTTGCCGTTGCGTGCTGGTTTGAGGCATCCGCCACGATGGTGAGTGTCCTTCTAGTTCCATGGCACTAGTTCTGCTGCCCAAGCGTCATTTTGGGTGTGTTTGGTTACTTGCATAATTTCCTGCCTCCTTACATCTGTGGCCCGGTTCAGTTAGCTTGGTCAGCTGAGCTAACATGGACTCAAAATCAGGTACTGAACCTAGTTTGATTTCTCACAAAACACCAATCTACATTAGAGGCGAACCACTAGCACGCTGTATGGTGGCAAACATCTGCTACCCAGATGCAACATATTGATGTTTGGTTACGTGCAAGACATGCGGTGTGGTAACCTTTTGTTTGAGTGGTGAGGTTACTAGCACATACACTCATAGAAAAAACACAACCATTTGCACTACATTATGGGTACTACATTAAGTCATTAACAAGTCTTAATCAGACATTCATATTGACCACACAGGCAGACAAAATAAGGAAAACACATTAAACTTCCCAGAACAAGGCAAGTGCTTCATGGTGCTTCTTGCACTTGCCTTCCGACTCAGTGCCAAAAATGTCAAATACGATCATCTTGAAGGTGTCCACAATCAACACCTTGAACACGACGAGGTAATCAATCTGAATATGATGAGCTATGGCAAATCCAGCCCATCCTTTATCAAGGGCTATCTTACGATTGACCCTCTGGAGCGTGACCCTCCACTTGCAGCCGGTGTTCATCTTAAAACGACTTCTAGTGGGATGTTGGTCATGTGCTTACAGAAGCCATTGGGGATCAGCAGTAACTCCAACACATATACTAGGATTACCTTGTAGAAGTGTGTTGGACCCACGTCCTCATGAAAATGGTAGTAATTTTTTGGCCTGACTAGATGCATATGGCACCTGATTGCCCTTCGAGCAGTTGCCTTTACGACCACCATGCTCTTCGAGCAGTTGCCCTCAGCAACATTGTCGAGCACGAGCTTCCCGACAGCGCTGCAATGATGAACTGAACAAGATCAATGGACGTACATTTGGCATGGACTGGACACCCAAATCGAACCATATATTCACAGCCTAATTTGACTGGACTTAGACACCCAATTCGAGCTATATGAAACCCTTAATCGACACCCAAATCGAGCATGTCAAGCCTTAGTCAACACCCAATTTGAGCCGAATGAAACCCTTAATCCAGTTGCATCAAACCCTAAATCGAATCCTCAAGGTGTAAATCCATGCTTAAATCGATGCCTATATCGACTCCTAAATCTGGGAGACAAGGACTTACCACCATTGACGAAGGGGTGATGAAGCGTTGATGAAGCCGGTGCTCGCTGCCGCCGGTGAGAGAGAGAGTGTGTCACTATGGAGAGAGGGAGAGTGAGCCGTGAGAGAGGGGTGAGGGGATTTTTGCCTTGGCTTTGAGAAACAACATTGACGTCTCCTGCTTGTGCCTGCACGTGCAACCGCCTGCAGTCATGTGCCCTCCTTGGTCGCCCCCGGGCCTAACTCGATGAAAATGGCTGATACAGCTGTTTCTCCAGAGCGAGGCTCTAGGCTGCTTTAAGTTTCATGCTATTTAGACTCAAAAGCACTTACAGGTAACTAGTCGCTGTATGAAGCTCATACCTGACTGAGTGCTATGCAGGTAACCAAATACACCCTTTGACGGATTTTGAGTTTTGAGTTTTGGTCGGCGATGCGATTTTTGTTTCACGATGCATCAACCCGTGCAGCACAGCAGCAGTCCCAAGCTTTTCCATGGAGGCGCCTACTGCACGTAACATCTCACTGGCGCAGTGTACCGTTGGACCAACGTCGTTCGGCACTCGTCCATCGTGCATCACGGTCAACCACGGTAACGACACAGGCACGCCTCGTGCGGATGCCCCCACGCCTTCCTCCGATCCGTCTCACCCCGCAGCACGTGGCGGCTCCCCGACTCCGTCCGGCCACGGTCGCTGCACGTACAGGTCCTGGGTCTGACGGACAGACGACGCCGGCCCGGCGGGGTGGCCGGGGCCGGAGCGGCGTCGACAATCGAAGGGGCGGACCGGCGGAGGGGGCACTCCGTCCACCGTCTTTATGTGGCGCGTACCACCGCCATCAATCCGCTCATTTACGCTCCGCTGCGCGCGGTCGCTGGGGTGTATTCACCCATCCGGAGCACTGCCGCCGGTCTAGTCTCTAGTGCATGCAGCCGCCACGAGCACCCTCAGTGTTCAGTCAGTCAGTTCGTAGCCTTGACCCTCATCTTTATTACGTACGTCCGTCGCCGTAGACTAATCCGGTGAACGAATCAATCCTTCAACGACAGACACCAATCACCGTGCTAATAATAAGTTCTTTCAAGACACCAAATCACCACGCTGGATGCCTGGCTATATACGGGCTTGCATAAATTTGCAGTCCCTGTGCGAGAGAAGAGTGGTCATCAAGCAGATAATCTGTCTTTTTCACAGAAGTTGCGAGGCCCATACTGTTCCTCTCATTTTTATTTTTATTTTCGAAATACGCAATACTTGTGTAGTATCATTTCATTGGTACAAGAATTTCATTGATAGAATAAATAGAATGAGTACATAAGGTGGTACAACACATGACAGGAACGCAAGGCGCGTGAACATAGTGCCCGAAGTGTAAAGACAAGAGATGTTCGACCCAAACAAAGAAGAGCACAACTAAACTCTCCGACTAAAGAAGCTATCCCAAACCATCGGAGCACAGATCGGATACGAGCCAGTCAGGCCTACGCCGGAGTAGCGACTGCAGGAAGGGGAGCCGTGCCCGACGCTGAAGGAGGCACCGGGCGCCGCTGGACACACGAGCTTCGGAGAAGGACAAGGCTACATGGCTGAGCGGAGTGAAAGGTGGCATGGATGCGACGGTGGCCGGAGCCCCGAACAAGCCATGATCTGAAAGGGAGCGCAGATCCATGCCACCGGGATCGGAGCAGCAGGAACACCGGCTTGCCCAAGGAGTCGGAAGGCGACGCAGCTCCCGAAGCGTGCCAGAGGCGAGGATGCACCGAGATGGACGGCCCACCAAAGGTACCGACAGGGGGTAGTGAGGTGGAGATGCCGAGGAACCAGCGAGCCAAGGAAGCTGGAAAGCGCAGCTCCCAGGGAGCGCCGGCGGCCAGGAGCACAGGAGGAGGCGCATGTCCATGCCCACCGGGCTGAAGCCGTTCCTGCCAGGTGGAAGATGAAGGGGACTCGCGCACAACCAAAATCTGGACGACGCGTAGCAAAAAGCCGCCACCACTGGGCCGCCCCAAGAGCACCACAGCCAGCCGGAGTAGACC
>NC_041390.1:569888742-569924938 GCF_002162155.2 Triticum dicoccoides | reverse complement strand
GCATGGGAGGACGCACGCACCACCGGTGGAGGCCGCTGCCGCCGCAAGCACCAGATCCGAGGGAGGGGACGGAGGGAGATGGTTGGTGGAGAGGAAAGGCCCCTCCGCCGCCATCCCAGGGTCCGACGCGGCTTTGTCGGCCGGCCCTCCGGCGACGGCGACGCGAGGGTGGGCGGGAAGGCGGGGCCTGGGCCGACGGTGGCTAGGGTTTCTCCCTAGTTGCCCGGCACGGGCGACACGGGGTCAGGATAGGGGCGCGAAACCTCCTTCCTCATTTTTGTTTTCAGTTGTAACGTATTGGGGATGTCATGTACGTAGTACTCCGGTCCGTGGTGTCTAGTCAAGCTGCTAGGGGGAGCGGACAGGGGATGGGCAGCTGGAAAATGGTAAAAACACTGACTAGGCTGTCTCCTCAACCTGGCGCGGCACCTGTGCACATCCGGAGCCCAACCTCGAAATGTCCGATTTGTGATGGCCACACAGGTGAACGTCGCCCCGATCGTGACCAATCTTACCACTCCCATGCGACCTCCTTTAGTGTACACACACGTACGTACCTCCCATTATTCCTGGGTGGCGATAAGGACACAAGACCAAGGTGTCAACTGTCAAAGAAGGCAAATGCTGCTGTTGCTCAGCTCTAAATAAACTAGTATCCACATCATGCCATCAATTTTCCTGCTAAAAATAACTACTCGGCCGAGGGCGGATCTTCTTTTTCGTTCAAGTGTAAGACGCCAACATATATTCATCATCAGCTGCAGACTAGTGGCGGAGGAGTAGCCCAGCTTTGCAGCCGCAGCAAGGGAGGGGGATTACTCCCATGATAAATACGTCCATCCACCGGGAGCTCGGCCAAATGAATTCAATTCAATTGACGCGCACAGGATATGAAACATTTAAGGGAAATAATGAAGGCGCGCCAGCAATGAATCGGAGTAAATGGGAACCTGAATTTGCTGTAGTAGGTGTACCACCACTCGCACAGGCCACATCACGATCGACCAGCCAGCGATTCATTAATTAATCGTTTTTAGCGTGGTACACTAGCAAAATGGTTCTCCGTGTTCCAAATGCAACCTTCAAATCAAAAGTGTAGCACGTACTGTAATTGGGGCTCCATCTCTAGTATTTCTCCTTTTTGGCACTGCTAGCACTGTTATTATTTATTTCCCGCAAGAAAAGTGTGACTGTTATTTTGATTCCGTGCCTCAGAGATGAAAAGCTGATCCGAATAATTCAAGGTTCCAGAAGTGGCGGTACTCCTGCTCGGCTATTGATGCGGAGTACCATCTCTTTTTTTGTCAAGTGAGTGATCTAGAGGGTGCTTGGATACAAGGGACTATTTTTAGTCTGACTAAAAATAGTCTCTTTTAGAGGCTAAAGTTCCAAGCACCCCTGACTAAAGAGAGGCTAGGACTAGTCTTGAGGCTAAAATCTTTTAGTCATGGGAAACCTACTAAAATATGTATTAGCTCTCTCTCTCCTCATTTAATTCCTCTCCTTAGTTCTGGATTGGAGGGTTTGAAGGATAATAAATGCTCAATAATTAGATTTTAGTCTCTTTAATACTTGGATCCAAGTATGGGTGAGACTAGCAAGTTTTAGTCCCACTACTTTTAGTCATGGGACTAAAACGTAGCCAAGCATGCTCCTAGTCCTGCCGTACGACTAGCAGTGGCAACTATTCATGGGAGTAGAAAGTCAATGCACATCGCACCCCGTGAGTGTGCGCTTCACGTCATGATGCTACTAGTTCAAGTTGCTAGTCCAGCACGCCTCCTGATGGGGAGCAAAGCATCATAGTATTAACCTAACTGAATCAACGTCCGGAAATAAAGATGGATGGTTAAGCCAGATAGGTGGTCAAGTCAACAGTCGTAGCGCTCCACAGCTGACTTGATCGAACCAATTGACAATTGGGCAAGACGATTAGTAGTTTAATGGCGGCGTTACGCCCCGAGAGATCATCATGGAATCTCAGGTTTGGAAGCACCATGCATCGATGTCCATGCATCGACCCATGGGAATGGGTGCAGGTCTGCGTTGCTCCGCTGGCTGGCTGGTGATGCGATGAAGAGACGAGGAGGAGAGGCATAGAAGGAAGTGGTGAGTTCGATCTTCGGGTTTGGGTCCCGATGCCATTTGGGACACAGCGGCAATTTAATGTCGGCTCGTTGCTTTCCAGGTTTCCGGCCTCGGATCTCTCGTCTCATCCCGGGGCAGGATCCATCCACCCGGCCCATCACCAGTCGTACTCACTCCAATCGGAAGCCCAAAGCCAGGTTAAATTATGGTTGCACACGCGCAGCAAAAGAAAAATAATCATAAAAATTTATTAAGCAGGAGTAGGCGTAGATCTGATCTCCGCGGATTACAGAAAGTTTTGTACAACCGGTGGAAGATGATAGCACGGACTATTTTTAACTGGTTTGGATGCCGATCTAATAATAGACTAGTACCTCCGTCCAGTGAAGAGTGTATGTTTGCCTTCAAAATTTGTCCACAAAAGAGTGTACTTTTATCTTTCAAATGCAATTTAAAGTAGAAAAAAATACTCCTATCTCATCACACGGTAAAGAAGACCAATACTATATGTGATCTTCTTAATTTCTACATGCAGTTACCTCATTGGGGTTGGATAATTAAAGTGGAGACATGATGACTTGCACCTTTTCAATGCATTTTACTTCATTACATAATTTGTTCTAAAATCTCTAGATATACATTCTTCATCGAATGAAGGGAGTAGGCGCATAGGCATCATAACCTGTTTTTCCCTGGATGTGGCATCTTAGACTTTTGCGTTTTGCTTCAGTTTGGATCGTTTTGTGAGCCTTCGATAGTTCTCAGACTTTGTGTTGTACTTGCGTCTAATAAAAATAGCTGCAAGCATCATTTCGATGTAGAGGCCGAGGGCTTTTCTCCTTTTCAAAAATAATAAGATTTGATCCATTTTCTTTGTTTAGTCAGCACTCGGCACACAAATTAGGCTTTGTTCAACTGTTAAGCATAGTGCAGAAACAGTGGAGCTGTGGCGGGCAGAGAACGCCACAGTGCTGCGGACGGAGAACGGGGAGGAAAAGTCAACAGAGCAGGCCCGACCCGTTACGCCGTGCTGCTGCTACATAAATGGCTCCAGCTGTACCCGCCCTCGGCCGAGGGAGGGAGAGGGAGAGCGATGAGCAACAGCAGGACAGCCAGCCGAGGGCGGCCTCCAAGACGGCGGGTCCCTTTTCAATACTCCCTCCCTCCGGCCCTTAACTCGCATCGGTTATCGCCCACACTGTACCGGCACTGTACCACGCCATACGAGTACGAAAGAGAGTGACGAGTAGAGCTGTAGAGCGAGAGAGAGGGAGGGAGCGAGGGGTAGACGTAACGCGAATCCAACGAGGCCATAGATCGCCCGCCCGCTGCCATGCCCATGCGTGCGCTATAGTCGGAGAGAGAGAGAGAGAGAGAGAGAGAGAGAGAGAGAGAGAGAGAGGGAGTTAAGGAAGGCGGGCAGGTGCAGCAATGGTGGATGCCTCCTGATTGCTGACTCCGAGAACTCCAGCGGGGCGGGGAAAGCTCTCCTCTCCTCTCTCTCTCTTCTCTTCTCTTCTTCCAACTAGCTAGCTCCCTCTCCTTCCCTTCCCTGGCTCCTGAGCTGTATGCTGTGTGCATGTTTACTGCTTCTGCTTCGCCGGGACCAGAGGGGTTACTGCTTCGTACCGCGCCCCCGCTGGCTGGCTTCCCTATCTCCATGCCCTGCCCTGCCCTGCTGCCGCTTCTTCTTTCCTCTTGCGCGCCTCTAGTGGCACCGCAGAGCTTGGCGTAGCAGGCGCGACGCGAGGGCAGGCGTCTGTCTATATAGCGCGCGCCTGGTGCTGCTAGCACTAGACCTCGATCGTAGCATCGCTCGCTTACTTCTGCAAGTCGCCGGCCGGATTGGGGTTGCGCGCGCTCGAAGCAAACGACGTGCCGGGAAGAGACCGAAGACTAGGAGGCAGGCGCCGGGAAGCCGGGGGCCATGGACTTCGGCGACGACCTCGTGCCGGGCTCCGACGCCCACCGCCGCAAGAAGCGCTACCACCGCCACACCCCGCGCCAGATTCAGCAGCTCGAGGCGTACGCTCGCTTCCACTCATGAATTCAACTGATTTCTCTCTCCATCTTCGTCTCTTGCTCATCTTCTGTTCTGTCATTCTGTGTGTGCGTGGGTGCGCAGGATGTTCAAGGAGTGCCCGCACCCGGACGAGAACCAGCGGCTGCACCTCAGCCGGGAGCTGGGGCTGGAGCCCAGGCAGATCAAGTTCTGGTTCCAGAACCGCCGGACTCAGATGAAGGTACGTACCCATCCCATCATCCATGTCTGCAACCCATCTTTTTCACCCTCCTTCTTTCGGAGCGAGATGATTCCCGATCCCTCTTCGTGTTTCGCTGAGCGAGACGGCCGGAAATTAAGCCAAATTAATTCCTTCCATGTGTGTCGCTTCTAATTTTGGCTTGGCTTGGCGGCGACGCGATCGCAGGCGCAGCACGAGCGCGCCGACAACTGCTTCCTCCGCGCGGAGAACGACAAGATCCGCTGCGAGAACATCGCCATGCGCGAGGCGCTCAAGAACGTCATCTGCCCCACCTGCGGCGGCCCGCACTCCGGCGCCGACGACTACTTCGACGAGCACAAGCTCCGCATGGAGAACGCCCACCTCAAAGAAGAGGCAAGCATAGCACGCCGCCTACCTGCCTCTCCGCCTCCTGCATTTGCTTGCCCCGCCGCGATTTGCGCTGACACCACGATCGCCATGGTGGTTTTGGTTGGGTGCAGCTTGACCGGGTGTCCAGCCTCACGTCCAAGTACCTGGGGCGGCCCATCACCCAGCTCCCGTCGATGCAGCCGCTCTCCATGTCGTCGCTGGAGCTCTCCGTCGGCGGGCTTGGCAGCCCGGTCGCGCTCGGCCCGGTGCTGGACCTGGACCCGCTCGGCGGGAGCTCGCCTTTCCAGCTCCCGGCGCCCGTGTCGGAGATGGAGCGGCCGATGATGGCCGAGATGGCGACGCG
Source organism: Triticum dicoccoides (assembly GCF_002162155.2). Taxonomy (NCBI): domain Eukaryota; kingdom Viridiplantae; phylum Streptophyta; class Magnoliopsida; order Poales; family Poaceae; genus Triticum; species Triticum dicoccoides. Next base: position 569,919,892 of record NC_041390.1, on the reverse strand, counting down.
GGCCATGGACGAGTTCATCAGGCTGGCGCAGGCCGGCGAGCACCTCTGGGTCAAGGCCGCCGGCGGCCGGGAGGTGCTCAATGTCGACACGTACGACAGCATCTTCGCCAAGCCCGGGAGCAGCTCGTTCCGCGGCCCGGACGTGCACGTCGAGGGCTCCCGCGACTCGTGCCTCGTGCTCACCAGCGCCATCGCCCTCGTCGACACATTCATGGACTCGGTGAGATTTCGTTGCATTTTGACATCCATTTATCCATGGAATCGTTTGCGTGACGTGCACTGATGACCAATTGACCATTGTTGCGTATGTCTTCAGAGCAAGTGGACGGAGTTCTTCCCGACCATCGTGACCAGAGCGCGCACGATCGACGTTCTCGTGAACGGCATGGCCGGCCGGAGCGAGTCTTTGGTGCTGGTAAGGCCAGACCAGCGCCGTGTCCATTTTGCACGGGTGGATTGCTCCTTTAATTTAGTCATGTCATTAGGCGCACATGGACGAACACTTTACATTTTTTTTACCGGTGTGGCGCCGCAGATGTACGAGGAGCTGCACGTGATGTCGCCGGTCGTCCCGACGCGCGAGTTTTGCTTCCTCCGCTACTGCCGGCTGATCGAGCAGGGCCTGTGGGCGATCGCCGACGTCTCGGTCGACTTGCAGCGGGACGCACGCTACGGCGCACCGCCGGCCCGCTCGCGCCGGCTCCCCTCGGGCTGCCTCATCGCCGATATGTCCAATGGCTACTCCAAGGTATGCACGCCGCCGGCGGCGGCTTAGTTCACCACCATGTACTTTGCCGCATTGCGATCGGTTGTGCCATGATTCATGACGTGTGTGGAATTGTTCGTTTTGTCAGGTGACCTGGGTCGAACACATGGAGACGGAGGACAAGACCGCCATCAACCAGCTCTACCGCGACCTCGTCCTGAGCGGCGCGGCGTTCGGGGCGCACCGGTGGCTGGCGGCGCTGCAGAGGGCGTGCGAGCGGCACGCGTGCCTCGTGACGCCGCCGCACAGGGACATCGCCGGTGTGACGTTGGAGGGCAAGAGGAGCATGATGAGGCTGTCGCAGCGGATGGTGGGCAGCTTCTGCGCCAGCCTGAGCGCGTCGCAGCAGCACCGGTGGACGACGCTGTCGGGGCCGGGCGCGGGCGTGGACGACGCGGCGGGCGTGCGCGTCATGGTGCACCGCAGCACGGACCCCGGGCAGCCCAGCGGCGTGGTGCTCAGCGCCGCCACCTCCATCTGGCTCCCCGTGTCCTGCGACAGGGTGTTCGCCTTCGTGCGCGACGAGAACACGCGCTCCCAGTGGGACGTGCTGTCGCATGGCAACCCGGTGCAGGAGGTGTCGCGCATCCCCAACGGCTCGCATCCGGGCAACTCCATCTCCTTGCTCAGAGTAAGCATCGCGTAGCTAGCTCGTAGCTTTGCCAATGGCAGACGTAGGTGTTAACTTAACGAGGTGTTGGACGGAATGCAGGGCCTGAACGCGAGCCAGAACAGCATGCTGATCCTGCAGGAGAGCTGCGCGGACGCGTCGGGGTCGCTGGTGGTGTACGCGCCGATCGACCTCCCGGCGGCGAACGTGGTGATGAGCGGCGAGGACCCGTCGGCGATCCCGCTGCTGCCGTCCGGGTTCACCATCCTGCCCGACGGCCGCGCGTCCAGCAGCACGGGGTCGGTGGTGACGGTGGCGTTCCAGATCCTGGTGAGCAGCCTGCCGTCGTCGCGGCTGAACGCGGAGTCAGTGGCCACTGTCAACAGCCTCATCGGCACCACTGTGGAGCAAATCAAGGCGGCCCTGAACTGCGGCAGCAGCCATTGATGAGGGGGCGCTCCGCCTGCCCTCCGTCAGCGGGAGCGAGTAAGAGCTCCTCCCCCGCCATTCATTCCCATTCAAGGCGAACCGGGGTTTTGGTTGGTTGGAGCCTTGAATGCCCCGCGCATTCATGGAGGCGGAGGAGCCGCGCCGTGGTGGTGGTGGTGGTGGTGTCGCTCGGCTGGGGTTCATCCTCTGCCGCCGCCGCTGTCACCGCGCCGTCCGGTCGCTGGATGGGCGCCCACTCGCCCACGCCGTCGTCGCCTTCTTCCACGTTTGGTTAGGTATCTAGTGAGTCTCGTCTAGCTATGATCATCTCTTGGTTTGCAGGGTTACTTACGTTTGGAGTTTGCATGCATGCATGCACGCATGCACGTCTCGATCTCGAAGTTGGAGGCTTTGCATGAACCCGAAGGAGTCAAGAACGCACCATGCTTGTCCCGTTCCTCTCGCCGCGGCCCCGTACAATCATCTTCTTTCTTTCTTTCTTTTTCGCTATTTTCTTCTTCTTCTTCTCCCCTTTTGATCTCATCCATGGTGTAGCCGCAGCAGAGGATGAATGGTTCGGGTATTGACTTCTGTCCATCAATGTAAGAGCCTCCAATCAATTAATGAACATTCAGGTTTTCCTTTGCCCATGATAGTATCTCAGGGTGGACACGGTCCGGGCTGGTCCGGTCCCGGTCCGAGCCGTCGTTTGGACCGGCCGCCGGCGGTCCAGGCCGGACCGGACCGAGCAACATGACGGTCCTGATCTCAGGGACCGGACCGACGGCGACGAAGCCCGGGCCAGACCGAATGGACCGAAAGGACCGAATGGGTAGGGTTGATGTGTGCGGGTGCAGCGGCGAGTTGGGCGACGCGCGCGAGTGCAGCAGCGAGTTGGGCGATGTGCGCGAGTGATGTGACGAACTGGACGACGTGCGCGAGTGCAGCGGCGAGTTGGGCGACGTGCGCGAGTGATCTGACGAACTGGACGACGTGCGCGAGTGAAACTGACGAACTGAATTTTCTGAAACTGACGAAACTGAATTTTCTGAAAGTTTGACACCACGTATTTAATTGACAGTCTTCGCGCTCGTCTAGAAGAAGTGCATAAACGCCTCGAACAACAGCTGCGGCTTCACCTTTAGAGTGTTCGGGATCGTCCCCTAGTACTTCCTCGTGGCGCCGGCGAGGTGCAGAGCGTTCGGATCGTGTCACAGTTCTTCAGAGCTTGTGCCCGGTGTGCATGTTTACTGCTTAGTTTTCCTTTAGTGCAGAAATCACTCGCCATGCAACGTGTGCATGTCCACCTCTTCGATTGGTTTGAGGTTAGTTAGATCTGGCCATTCTCTCGTTCCATTCAGTTGCAAGAAAAACGTCTTGACCCGCAGCTCGTGCCATGGCACGATTTCAGCTCATGTAGGCGCGATACCCGCAGGAATTGGTGCCACGGTTGGGGTGGATATCCGGCGGCAAGAGGATACGGCGCACGGGGAGGAGAGGAAGGATGGAGAGCGGAAGCTCGGAGACATGTTGGTTCACCCGGAAGATGCAGCCATGCAGGTGGCCGCGACGACGAGGAACTGCGGCCGCGGTGACTGTGCTTTCTCGGTCCGACCGAGCGGCTCGGTGAAAGACTGGACCGGACCGACATTTCTTCGGGCCGAATATTGCAGTCCGGACCGACCAGTTTTCCTACCGGTCCTGGACCGTACGGTCCGGTCCTAAACGGGCCACGAGCGGGCCCAAAAGACCGCTCGTTCCGTCCAGCCCTAATAGTTAGGGGTGGGCATATAAACCGAAGACCGAAGTACCGAACCGTAAAAACCGAGACCGAGACCGAACTGACCGAAACCGAGAAGTTCAGTTGTTACTTCGGTCAAAGCTTGTGGAAAACCGAAGTAGTTTCGGTAAATTCGGTCATGACCCTCGGTCACCCGAAACAACCGAGATATGTCATACGTGCATGTGTATGCAGTCCAAAATCTGAGAAACAGCCCACCTAATTGCCTAACTCCATGGCCCTTGGCCCAATTTAGGCCCAAGATCTCACGTGATGGATAAGCACGCAACATCGAGTAACCAGCATCTATATCCATCCACTCGATCCCCCCATAAAATACTACGTATATCCACTCGATGCTTTAACCTAGCCGCCAGCGTTCCCCTTGAAAGAAAAAAACATAGCCGCCGTGCTATCTGCTACTCCGGCCAGCGGCGGCTGCGGACTCGCATGCTCTTTTCCCCGGCCAGCAGCGGCAGCCCAGCAGTGGTGTTATCCGTTCCCTGCTTCTTCCTCGTCCACCAGCGCTTCCGCTTGCACTGAATCTTCTTCATTTTACCATCATGTTGGGATTGTTTCTTGATTACTTTTGATGTGTTCACGTTCTCAAGAAATTGACTGCTACGCGCGATGCTCTTGCATCTGATTTGTTTCCTTTCTTGTTCGATTGGTGAGGGGCTGCTCAAATTTAGACGGAACTCTCCACAGATTCCTATTGTCGCGCTTTGTTGTAGCTTTGTTCGGTTGAACCGAGACCCGACCCGAAATACCGGTGGACCGAAATCATCGGTTACTGTTTTGCTAAGAAACCGATCGGTCAACAAAGTTAGAAAACCGAATTTTTTATTAACCGATAAAACCGAACTGAATGGTTCGGTCTAACCGAACGCCCAGCCCTAAGTATCCCCAAGTCTCTTCAGAGCTGGTACTGGTACAAACGTGTATAAAGCTGGCGCTGTGGAGTCGATCTTTTTCGCTCATCATTGCCTAGTATGTGACCTGCTCGCTGCATTTGCTCCTCCTGACCCCTGTGATATGTTGCACAGTGGCGGTAGTTACTCGTTTCTGTCCGACTATGAGACGAGAGCGAGTGAGACGGACGGACGTACGTACGTACGTACGTACGCTTGTGGTGGTGTTCGGACTTGAAGGAGAGCCCGCAGAGCTAGCGCAGGCTGTAATGCGGTGTGGGGCTGGTGGCCAACGCGTCGCAACATGCATTTGCGTCTGCATGGCCATGGCCATGGCGCCCCTTCAATTTGCCCTATTAATATGGGTCGTTGGGTCGAGCTGGAGTTGCCATGCATGCATTGATGCGTACACGGTACACCGCCCCTGGCCAGAAGCAAATGCTGCTGGGAGAGCCAGCCAGCTCGATCTTTCAATTCCGTCGATGCATCGTGCATGCAGTGGTCTTTGCTGCACCGGTGCCGTGATGTTTCCTGCACGCGACGGCATTTCTCGGAGGGAAAAATGGTTGGGCCAACAGGATCAGGGCTAATAATTCCATGCAAATCCTTCTCGTCCTTGTGTTAGTCTGTTGTGTGGCTACGTGTGTAGCACGTGTTGCTTCGGGGCAGCTTTTGGTGCCATTGATGTAGTACGACGGTATTGAATTTGGGGGAGGGGCCATCACGGCGCCATAGTGCCGCGACAGCGTGGAGCTCGTAATTGCTATATATTGCGCCATCGTCTCAGATATTGAAATTATCGTTGACAGGTCTTAAGAGCATCTCCAACAGTCGCCGAACACGCCGCGTGCTAAAAACTACTTCGCCGCGTGCCCATCGTCTGATTTGGCGCGGCGGACAACGCCGGCTTCAGCAGCCGCGTAAAAATGTAGCGCGCGTGACTCTCGCACAAACAACATATGCATTCCAAAACAGAAGCAAAAAGATCAAACACAAACAAAATAAATCAAAATAAATAGTTCAATTTCGTTATTACAACTCAAATAAACAGTTTATCGTTCAATACAACAGATAGTGCAATAAACACAACAAATAGTTCAACAATACAATATCGAACGCACAAATCATGATGCTCTTTGTCGTCCATTTCATGCCCACCACTACTCAATGAGATCCTTCTGAAGATCATCATACGCCGCGGGACGTCAAATGGCATGATAGGAGGCAACAAAACGAGTCACCCTTTCAGCCCTCCGTCACACTCGCACGGGATGTCCCAAGAGCTCATACCGAGAGTAGTCTACATCTTGGTCACGCTCATTCTCGGTGATCATATTATGCATGATCACACAAGCGTGCATGATGTACCAAAGCATTTTTATCCCAAAATCTAGCCGGTCCTCTCACAATAGCAAATTGGGCTTGCAAAATCCCAAAAGCTCTCTCCACATCTTTCTAGCCGCCGCCTGAGCATTGTTGAAATCAAGATTTTTCTTACCTTCCGGCTTTTTCAACGGCTTCACAAAGGTTTGCCATTTTGGATAGATGCCATCCGCTAGATAATAGCCATAGTTGTATGTACGACCATTTGGTACAAACTGCACCGGTGGCAAATCACCATTTGCAATCTTATTCATCAGTGGTGACCGGTTGATAATATTGATGTCATTCAAAGATCTAGGCATTCCAAAGAATGCATGCCAAATCCAAGTCTCTTGATCGGCCACCGCTTCAAGGATTATAGTGGAATCCTTTTTTTGGCCGTGGAATTGCCCAAGCCATGCTTTTAGACAATTTTTCCAACTCCAATGCATGCAATCTATTGAGACAAGTATACCAGGAAAGCCGCGAGCTTTGTTCATCTCCAATAGCCTTGCGGCGTCTTCAACATTGGGAGATCTCAAATACTCATGGCTAAACACTTGCACAATTCCGACTGCGAAGCGCTTGACACACATGATGGCTTGGCTCTCACCCATAGCCAAGTGATCATCAACTAAATCAGCCGGAATACCGTATGCCAACATACGCAAAGCGGTTGTCACCTTCTGAAAGGTGCTATGCCCGAGCTCTCCGGCAGCATTCCTCCTTTGTTGAAAAAATCGGTCATGGCTCGCTAATTTCTCTGTAATGCGCCTGAACAACTTGGTGCTCATCCTAAACCGGCGACGAAAATACGACTCAGGGTATGTGGGATTCTCCGCAAAATAATGCTTGATCAATCTGTTGTGGGCATCGATCCTATCCCTCCAAATTTTCTGCCAACCCATAACCGAACCACCGTGCTTCGGTTTTTTATTGATGTGCATAGCTAGGATCATTGCAAGATCCTTCTCCTCTTCCATATCAAATTCTTCTTCGAAAGAATCATACGACGAACTCATCTACAATGTTCAATACTATGCTATAAAAACTACAATCAACATGCACCAAATTCATGAAGTTTGAGCAACACATACCTTGCAGACGTTTTGTCGAACACCTTGCAGGCGCCGAGCGGCAGCGAGCGCCCGGGCGCTGTTCGTCGGAGGACGGACGCGCGCGAGGGGCGGCGGTGACTAGAGGGGGGCAGAGGAGCCGCCGCGGCGCGGGGATAGGCCGGGGAAGCGCCGGAACGGTCGCCCGGTGGTGCGGGAGGCGGCGGCGCCGTGGCTAGAGGGGGGGGGGGGTTGAGTTGCGAGCGAGCGCGCAAGAGTCCGGCGCGCGGGAGCGGGCACAACAAATAAGCGGCACACGATGGAGTTTCGGCCCGCGCGCTGAACTAGATATGCCGCGAGCGCAGTTTTTGCGCGTCCGCTAGAGCCACTATACCGGTTGCGCGCGCTAAAATGGACAATTTTGCGGCGCGACGCTTGTTTGATGTGGCTGTTGGAGATGCTCTAAGTGCCGGGGATTGCAAATGCATCTACGCTCTGTCAAGTAGCAAAGGAAGCTTAGGGCATCTTCAGCTTAGACCCTTTGAACCACCTGCATTCGTTAGTACTACATGATCCAGACTTGTTTATCATCTAACACGGTTCTGTATCCGTCTGCTAGTCAGCCTAGACGTCCTTTTCCCCTCGAACCGGAGGCAAACCAAGAGGGTCTTAGCGGGCGTCCGGACAGTTGTAGCGCATGCATCCGACAACCCTGGCACACCCAAAACCCTCTCCCTCTCTCGTGTCCTTTCTGGCCCGAAGCATTCAACGCCGCTCCAGAGCGTCAACATCACATTCGTGATGGTGCAGAGCGGATGCGATCTTTCACTCGAGCCGACATTGAAACGGCGTGCAGGTCGAAAGCGCCACCCATGCCGCTTCCCAGTGCATGTGCCTTCTCTTCGCATTCATACGACACTCATCCTTCCGCCTCCCTCCATTAAGCATGTGCGGCTGCCGAGAAACCTACTCCGACATCCGAATGCGAATGTCACCCGTCCGTTTGTTTGTCGGCCACCATTAACCACCTCGCCGCTTGGCCTACCATCCGCCCTCCCGACATTTAATGGGTACATGTTGGAAGAATTCAATACAGTAGAAGATATTAAAAAGTTGGTTTTCTCAGTAGGCCATAATAAAGCCCCTTGAAATCTTATACTTATTTTGCTAAAAATTGAATGTTGAAATTTTAGTTAATGATACTGTTGTTAAGCTCCCAAAATTGGATGGGGTTGAGATTATAAAAATGTATAGGCCATGTGTTTTCTTAATGCTAGTCGTAAGAGCATCTACAACTCGGTGCCCTATATCCATCTTATACGCCCGAACAGGCCATCTGGTCACTGACCGATCACAAAATACGGACCCAATCGGAGCTCTCAAACAGGCCTCAAACGCCCGAGCTGATCGGCACCCCTCATATCCGTCCCAAATGTAGGGAGGATATGAGGCAGCCTGGGCACGTCAGCCCGGCCCACCGTTGGCCCACCTCGACCCCACAAAAAACCCCGTTCGGCAGAAACCCTAGCTCACTCTGCTCCGCTCCGCTCCCTCCCCTCCCCTCACCGACGCCCCCATTTCCCCAATCTGCCAAATCCCTAGAACCGGCGAGCATGTCCAACACTGGTAGCCACTCTGACGGCAGCTTCGAAGACGAGGAGGAGCTGGTGCTCCGTATCGCGCTCGAACGCTCGTGGGTCGATACGGGCGACAACTCCGGGTCCGGTGCGACGCCCCCTGTTGTCTGTCGCAGCAGCACCGATGCCGGCGCCGACCCTTCCCGCCTTGCGCGCGAATCTACGAGGCCTGCCCGATCTGCTCCTCCCGCCCGACGGCCTCCTCCACCTCCGGCCACTGCTCCGCACGTGCAGCGCTGGGTTCTAGTGCCAGCTCAGCCGACACCACGGATGCAGACTTCGGAGTCGGAGGCACGAGCTTCCCACCGCAAGAGGCAGAGGGCAAGCGAGATGGCGGGCGGGTCGGACAGGTCTGCGCAGTCCACCCGCCGGCGCCAGGTGCCCAACGAGGAGGACCGTCTCTTTGCGTGGGCGTGCCGCCGGTCACTGACTGAGGCAGAGACGAAGGCCCGATGGCTCCGAAGGCTCAACACCAAGCAGCTCTGGCTCGACATTGAGCAATCTGAGCGGTAGGCGACGGAGGCAGCGAGGGAGGCGGAGACAGTGGCCAAGCTCAAGCACAAGCAAGACTGCGTCGTCTAGCGCTTTCAAGGCTTCATCATCATCTCCGATTCCTCCTCCTCCGAAGGGTCTGACGGCTCCGACATGGACTCACCTCCTGTCGCGGACTCCTACAGCTACGCCGGCGACTGGAAGGGCAATGGCCGGCGAGGAAGTAGTGAAGATATGTCTTTATTTCAAGTTTTTAGCTGTAGTTTGAACTTTTCCGCCGTATTATGTGTATTATGTGAACTTTGGCTATCTTTCCATGAACCGATTGTGCATTTGTATGCCCGCTCATGATCTACGTATTTTTTTATCAACGTTGCATGGTTTAGTATGAATATAGGGGACGAAATATAAGATACGTGGGTGTGAAGACGTAGATATAGAGAGTGCCTGGTCAGTGCCTGCGGACGCACCTGAGCGCGTCCGTGGGCGTTTGAGGGGCCGCATTTGTTGAGTCCGGCTGTAGATGCTCTAAGCTAGTAACTAAAGGGACAAATACTAGAACGGGAGTATGAGCTCAAAGTATCATTGATACTACTCAAGTAGACTTCAGGAAAGGATGGTACATTACGGAAGGTGTCCTAGTTCTGAATGAAATCATGGATAATGTCTATAGAAACATAAATATGATGTTCTGTTTAAAGTGGATATGATAATTAATCTCATAAATATGATCTTTGCGGAGCACATGGAAAAGATAACTTATTCTTGTTTTGCTTACTTGCAACTAAGTATGTGCAAAGTTACATTTCCTATTTATTAAGCTCATAGAGCTAGCTAGCCTCATGAACATTTAAGCACCTCAGATGCTAGGATGGTTGTCTTTTCCTTTATCTAAAAATTAGAATCAATGTGCCTAGGTCTTCGTCGCTTCAGTAGCTTAGATACAAACACAATATGAATAGGATCATTTGCAAACAGTTCAAGAACAAGAACACCTCAAATAGTTCACTTATCTTCCGGCTGTAGTTCGTCACTGTGTGAATGGTGCAACGTGTCATCTAGGTGAACTATTTGAATTCCCAGTCACTGCTATTGGTATTAAGTGAAGCCTAAATGGAGTATACAAGCAAAGGTGACCATAGGGAAAACAAGTCCACGTTCTAGTTATAACTCGGGCATCCTACTCGCAAACCTTACCAATTGCGCCTCCCCCCATCAGGTTCTGGTTAGCTGTCCGGACCGATTAGTTGTGCGTGGGCATGCCATGGTTGTTTGTTGGAAAGAACGAGTGCCCTGGATCTTGAATAGAGCACGACGATGTGACGTGTGGGAAAGGAGTGGTTGACTCGGGAAACCCTAGTTCGGAATGACTGCGTAGTAGCACAATGGGGCAGCCAGTCTCCAAAGCCACCTCGCAAAGTCTATTATTTGTCTTACATTTCCGTTTTCATTTGTTCGTTTACATCTGATCATTTGTATCATCCCCGTATGTATTCTTAATCATGTTAATGGTTACCGGGGTTGATTTATAGAATGAACATTTGTTAGACGTGTTGCCCATAGTGTCGCTTAACTTTCTGGCTGCAGTTTCAAATAGTTCACTTGAATTCTCTAATCGACTGACTGCAGTTCCAACGTTTGACCAAATTATCCTGAGTTGTTCTTTTGGCATGTTCACCCTCGTCGTCCCTGTTCGGTGTGACAAGGTTTGTTTCATTTTCTTGGCTGCTCTGTTGTTTATTTTGCTTCTACTACTTTTGACTCCCTTGTATTATTGCACACATGCATCGTGTTTTACCGTTCTTTGGTTAGATTTTTATGCAATGTTATTGATTTATGTGTATAGGAAAATAATTCATAGCATAGGCATGGTAGGGTGGTTCCATCCGGCCAGGGCCGGTCGCTCAGCCTAATTGTCAGTGTCAATAGAAAGACCGACCACACAGCTCTACGCTTCATGACCTGAAACACGGAAACCTCCTACTCGGAACAAAAAATATGACTCGAGACCATCATCTTTCCCATTTGAGCCTACGCCGGCATTCTCAATTGAGCTACCACCCGTCGCACCATTGGCACAGAGACCAACTGCAACCAGAACTTTAGTGAAATGTTTGAAATATAAGATGGAAGTTAAGTGAATTGTTTAGATAACCCTACAGACGTGCCAATAGAAAGGCTGGCCACATTTCGTCCTATGGACGCCACGATCTATCCGGCTGGCACTGGATGTTGTGCTTGGGATGCCTGCCCTTACTTTGGGCGTTGCGACCTAGTCGGCTAAGGTGCGCCCTGCACGTGCTTGTTGATAACGCTTTTGCTTAGACTATGCATTTCCTAGTCGGTTTGTATGGTTTTGTTTTGCCCGTGGCGTGCAAGAATGGTGGCTTAGAAGAAGGTTTGTGTCTAACTACGGCCAGTATGAACAAATTGTTTCTATGATCGAGGGGTAGTTTCCCCAATCATCACGTATTCATGCTTAGATACCTTGAATCATAGGACAAACCTGAAAAAGCAGTGTTTCTGGCTATTATCACATAATGGCCAATAAGAAATACATTACATAATGATTCAATCAATGTAATGAAGGGGCATGACAAACGGTGTGTCGACACCTTGTTTATCGTCGTCCTCATCATCGTCTTCTTCATCCCTCTTCCTCCTCAACGAACCTTTGCATGTCTCGAACCTTTGGCGAGGGTTCTCGATTTATTCATTCTAATGCCTATGGGGATGATTTATACAACGGACGTTTGTTAGACGTGTTGCCCACAATGGTGCAAAACTTCCTGGCTACGGTTTCAATTGGTTCACTTAACTTTTGGTCTGTAGTTTGTCTCCGTGTTAATGGCATAATGGATCATCTATTATATCAAAACAATGAAGTAGATTTAGCTTCACAAGATTACTAGCAACACGGTCTACTCCATGTCCTCAAGAACGTAACGGACTACTTACGTCAAAGAAAGGCATGTGCAGCAATTTTGATAAAATAATACATGGGTGACAATCATCGTTGTCGATCCTTAGTAAATGCAGTATGAACGTTTTCATTTTTAGGTGATTCACAAAATATCCTTTAGGTTTGTTCATAGGTTGCTTCGCGCTATCTTATGGCTTATATTTTAGCTTTGATTCGTTCATTCACATCTGGATCATTTATATCGCTCCCAACACATTCTTATTCATGCTAATGGCCTTTTAGGAATGATTTATAGAATGAACATTTGTTAGACATGCTGGCCATAGCGTTGCTTAACTTTTTGGTTGCAGTTTCACTTACTTCGCTTAACTTCTGGATTGCCGTATCATATTATCAAAAAACGCAAAAGAAAGCTATGTGCAATGATCATTGTAAAGGCAAAGAGAAACACAGTATGAACATTATCATTTGCAGTCATCTGAGGAAAAAAATCCTCCAAATAGTTCACTTAACTTTTGGACTGCAGTTGGTCTCTGCGGAAGTTGGCTCAATGTGCCATCTAGTTATGTATTTGGTTATGGAGATTGAAGAATGGAAGAGGTGTGTGGCACGATGTTCTTAAGAACATCCCACTTACTCAAGCAAAAACTAAAGATAGTCACTCCAAGTTATGACCAAAGCTTATGGACATCGAGACATTTCCTATTCTTTTGCAAAAGAAAATGGGGAATGGCAAAATGGCCATATTTTGGAAGATAGGTGGATTGGAAAAGAACTATACTTTCTCCAGACTATATTTCGTATTTCATTACTTCTCCCATGATATGAAAATTCATATTATGCTGACTAAAAGATATGAACTGTCTATGTTTTATAAGAATGATTTAGGGGGAATACAAAGATGTGATCAGTATGGTTGATCAACTAATCAATAAGGTGAGCATGGTGGGGGATCCTGATTCCTAGTGAATATTCTTACACCCAAATGGAAATTTAGCATTAGATTTTTTATATGTAGCTTAACTCTATGCTTCTTGCCTCCCTCGAAAAATAAATAGTGTTTTTTTTCAAAATTCAACCTAGGATTAAAGTCTTTGGTTGAATTTGGCTTCATATATGCATTCTAATCAGAGAAGTCTTGAATCATAGCGGTGGGAATGTTGATAATGAATGTTTGTTTTGGTGTGCTGACAAAATTATTGACCACCTCTTCTGTTCATCTCATACTACACGATACATTTGGGGGGAGGGGGATACGATGTGCCTTTGGTATTTTTTTAGTCTTTGAGCTAGCCTTTTGACTCGTGGTGTTGTGAGTTTAAATGTGAAAGGAGAATATGTTTCACTAGGATGTGCTTGTTTTCATGGGAGTTTTTTTCTTCTGATCCAACAACCATTATTCATAGCATTTTCTTCTTGATTCTCTTCCTAGTCAAATTGCAAAAGAAAAATAACCAGCAGATTTTTCAAGTAGGATCCAGAAGACTCGGGGAGGTACCCGCAAAGGTGTTTGATCGAGCAAAAGGATGGGCTCCTATGTTGATGCTTTGTCTTCCCTTGAATTGCTCTGGGTTCCTACCTATAAATCATGCCTCAGAATGGTTAGTTGGTTATGCATGTTTTTGCGGCTTAGCACTCTTTTTGCCCTGGGTGGTGTCAGTGACCACTGACAAGTAAAAAAAGGAGCAGTATTAACCATCCTAGTCCTTGCATGGCAGGATTCCTTTCATTTAACTTTTCATTCCTACAATGAAATCAAGGTTGTTGGGGATATAACTATTTATGTAAGCCGCCCAGGAGGGGCCGGGTTACGCAAAGAGAAGCCCATCTGAAGCCCAAGACCAAGATGTGAAGATGGCGGTTTAGTAAAGGGTCTAAAGGCCCACAGGCGATTTATGGCCCATGGTGATAAACTGCCATGAGGGCGTGACTTGTATTGTAAGGTATAAGTAACTAGTCACCGAGCCGGACACTGTTTATGAGCCGGCCGAGACTCTGTAAGCTGGAGGGCGTCGACCCGTGTATATAAGGGGACGACCCGCTGGCGGCTTAGGGTAAGAGACAACAAATCGAGAACCGGGCATAGTGTATCTCGCTCCCCGGTCATCGAAACCTCAAGCAATACCAACCCAACTAGACGTAGGCCTTCCTTCACCGCAAGGGGCTGAACTAGTGTAAACCTCGCGTGTCCTTTGTCCCGATTAACCCCTTTAAGCTTCCTAGTTGCGATGGCTCCACGATTAAGTCCTTGCAAGAGGACATCTGCCGTGACAATTCCACGACAGTTGGCGCCCACCGTGGGGCCATCGCACGGTGGATTTGAGTTCTTGAAGGGCAGCTTCGAAGGGCTCAAGGGATACGCAGTTGGCCGGATGACCAAGAGTCGTCGCGGCAAGATCTACATCGACGACGAAGGCTGGGGCCCCGACGCCAGCTCAATTGAGTATGGGTATCGGGTCCCCTTTGGCAGAATTCACGTCTTCACCGGCCGGATTGGTGAGCTGGGCCCTGAGCCGGACAGCTGCACCGACCTCATCGAGACGGCTCAGCGTGCGAAACCCGCCCGAGCTTAACCCGTCGTGAAGCATGCCTTTGTGGGTTGCATCCACGGAGGTGAACTTTCTGAAGGATCTGAAGGTGATGGTGAGCCGGCCGTCCTCTCTGACGGTGATTCGTCCGCCGGCTCAACATATTCGCTGTATCAAGTTCAAGATGGTGTGCTTGGGGGCTGTTCCGATGGCAGCACTATTCCGGACCCCTCAGAGTCGCCAAACTGGGCAGGAGTCTTCATGGCTGGTACTCAACCCAACCAAAATTCTACGGCTTCAACAGCGATAACGTCCGGGTTAGGAGCAGCCGGGGTAGGAGGCCATGTGCGCTCACCGGCTCAGGTACTGATGGATCTCATGGATAAACTTACGGCCTTGTTAACTGCTACAGTCGTCCCTGCGAACCAATCTGAGCATGAGGTGGAGGTGGCACAGGTTCGCGATGAGATCGCCCGGGCCAAGGAAACCTTAGCCACTGAAGATACTAGATTAGCCACAGAGCGGGCAGCTTTGGACGCACGGGCGTAGCAACTTCAGGCAGAGGCCTTTCAGCTCATGTTGAGCTTAAACACATCTAATGAGGTAATGAGGAGGAGACATCAGAAAACTCAGTCCCGTTTACCTCAGATTTATGATCCTCGGAATCTCTTTGCTACACCCGGGGCCGACCCAAGTAACCCGCCAGGTGCAAATCAGTTTATGACATCCGGAGCGGGAGGCCCAGTCCAGCCTCCGGTGATGGCGCCTCTTCACGGCAATATGGCACCGCCCCATCACATACCAATACCACAGGGTCACTTCTCCAACCCCATGGAGAACTTAATCGCAACATCAGCATGTTTGGCGGCTCTCCCAGTAGATGGTGATGATCCGACATCGGTGGAAACCCGGAGGATCAGGGAACTTGTCCAAACAGCCCTGGCTCAGCAAGAGACCTACTCCTACAGCCGAGACAGGATTCACTCAACTCCTCCGCCTTGGTTAGCTCCGCCTCGTCAAAACCGGAGCCCGAGTTACAGTAGACACATGGAGTCAGAGGCCTTGTCAAGTAGCGCTCAGCGCCGGAACCAGCCCGGCGGGTATAACCCGGTTCAGGATCGGATACGTCAGGAGGACGAGCGGGCGGCTCAGCTAGCAGCCCAACAGGACTCACCGGCTTATCCGACGACTTCCGTTGAGGCGGGTATTGCTACTAGAACCGGAGGAGTTCCTTGTCTGGTACCCGCTCTATGTAATGTACGTCTGCCCAAGGATTTCAAGGGACCTCGAAAGGTGCCGAATTATACGGTCGATTTACAGCCTGGGGCGTGGTTTGAAAGTTACGAGATGGCCATGGAGCTGCTAGAGGTTAGTGATGAAGCGATGGCTAAATACTTCACCATGATGTTGGACGGAACGGCCCGTTCTTGGTTAAAGGGTTTGCCACCCAATTCCATTAGTTCATGGGCGGAGCTAAATGCCCGTTTCATCCAGAACTTCAAGGACACTTGCAAGCAGTCTATGTCGATTGTGGACCTGACAAATTGTAAGCAGGAGGAAGGTGAATCTACAACTCATTGGGTGCGCCGGGTCAAAGATATAATACATTCGTCTGACAAGATGGATGCTGGTTCAGCAGTTCTCAAGCTGGAGAAGAATTGCCACTTTGAGCCTCTGAGACAGAAACCGGGCGCCTGAAGTGTGATTGCAACGATATGGGGACGCTGATGGCAGCTTTAGTAAAGTATGACGATTCTGATAGTACCAAGGATCCCGCGTCTGATGAGGAAAAGACAGGGAAGGGAAAGAAGAACGGTAATGGAAAGGGTCAGCGGCATAACCTGGCGAGTCAAGGAGGCAATAAGCGTAAAGCGGACAGTAACCCGGAATTTGTGGCCAATGCACAGGGTAACAATCAGAAGCGCAAAGGAAAGCCACCCCCTCGATTTGGCGGGTTAGGTCCGTCTCTTGAACAACTACTCAATGAGCCCTGCCCGAAACACGGCACCCGGGAACGACCAGCGACTCATTTATGGAAGGATTGCGCAATCATGAAGGCTTTCAAGAATTCTAATACGTTTGATGGCAATCAAGGCCCGGGCGGCGGCTCAGGAGCTGGCGGCTTTCATGGCCCGGGCGGCGGTTCAGGATCCGGTTTTCAGGGAAGCCAGGGTGGTTATAATCAACATCAGTCTGGTCAAGGAGGTCAGCAGCAGTAGCAGTCGGGTTATCAGAGCCATCCAAAACAGCTAAACAGTGGGCAGTATCACGTGTTCACCACAAGTTTGTGTAAACGTGATCAGAAAGTTCATAGGAGGGCGGTGAATTCTGTTGAGCCGGCAGTCCCTTGTTACTTGAGGTGGTCGGAACAGCCTATTGTCTGGAGCAGGGAGGATCACCCTCCCCGGGTTGATAATCCGGGTCAACTGGCCCTGGTAGTGGCACCGCAGGTTGGTGGTTATAAATTTACTAAGGTGCTCATGGATGGAGGTAGCAGCATCAACATCCTCTACTACGAGACCTTTCAGCGCATGGGTTTAACTGACAAGAATTTGAAGACTTCCAACACCGTCTTCCATGGAGTGGTGCCTGGTAAGTCGGCGTATCCTGTGGGTAAAATCAAGCTAGAGGTGGCCTTTGGAGACGAGCATGATTCTAGGGCGGAAAAGTTAACTTTTGAAGTGGTCAAAATCAAGAGTCCATATCACGCTTTGTTCGGGCGGCCGGCTTATGCCAAGTTCATGGCGCGGCCGTGTTATGTTTATTTACAACTCAAGATGCCGGGTTACAAGGGTACCATCACTGTGCATGGAAGCCGAAAGGTGGCCCTGGAATGCGAGGAAGGCGATGCGGCTTATGTTGAGTCTGTCTGTGCAGCAGAGGAGCTCAAAATTTATCAAGATAACGTTGACCTGGCGGATATGACCTCCCTCAAGAAGCCGACTACGGAGCATGACCCGGCCATGAAGTTTAAATCGGCTGCAGAGACTAAGCTTGTTGATTTTAGCCCGGGCGATTCGTCTAAGCAATTTAGCATCAGTGCCAACTTGGATCCTAAATAGGAAAGCGCGCTCATCGAGTTCATCCGTGAGAACCGGGACATCTTTGCATGGAAGTCTTCTGACATGCCGGGTGTACCGAGAGAACTCGCTGAGCATACTCTTAATATTGATCCGAAGTATAAGCCGGTCAGGCAGTTTCTGTGGCGATTCAATGAGGAACGACGAAAAGCTATAGGAGAAGAGGTCGCCCGGCTCTTAGCGGCTGGGTTCATTGTCGAAGTTTTCACCTAGAGTGGTTGGCTAACCCGGTGCTCGTGCTCAAGAAAAACGGCACCTGGCGGATGTGTGTGGATTACACGGACTTAAATAAAGCTTGTCCGGCTGATCCTTTCGCTCTCCCCCGGATTGATCAAATCATTGATGCTATGGCGGGTTGTGCGCGTTTGAGTTTTTTGGATGCGTAGTCTGGTTATCATCAGATCAAGATGGCAGTTAAGGACCAGGAGAAGACGACTTTCATCACTCCGTTTGGAGCCTTCTGCTATGTGTCTATGCCTTTTGGGCTCAAGAGTGCCCAGGCGACTTATCAATGGTGTGTACAGAATTGTCTTCACAATCAGATTGGGCGCAATGTTCATGCTTATGTGGATGACATAGTGGTGAAATCCAGAGAGGCGGAAACCTTGATATCTGATCTCAGAGAAACCTTTGACAATCTCTGGGTTTACAAAATGATGCTTAACCCGGAGAAGTGTGTATTTGGTGTGCCTGCAGGCAAGCTTTTGGGATTCTTGGTCTCAAACAGGGGCATCGAGGCTAATCCGGAGAAGATTAAGGCAATCACTTCTTTGGCTAAACCGGCATGTATCAATGATGTTCAGCGATTGGCGGGCCGTGTTGCCGCCTTAAGCCGGTTCATAAGCCGGTTAGGTGAGAAGGCCCTACCGCTGTACCAGCTGATGAAGAAGGCAGACACCTTTGTCTGGAGTAATGCTGCTAATACTGCTTTTGATGATTTGAAGAGGCAGTTATCCGAGCCGCCAGTTCTTGCTGCTCCCATTGACAAAGAGCCTTTGCTGTTATATGTGGCTACTAATTCACGAGCTGTCAGTGTGGCAATTGTGGTAGAGCGCAAGGAGGCTGGTAAGGAACATCCGGTTCAACGGCCGATTTATTATGTCAGTGAGGTACTCAACGAGTCAAAACAAAGATATCCTCATTGGCAGAAACTTGTTTATGGGGTGTTCATGGCAAGCCGGAAGCTGAAGCAATACTTCCAAGGTCACCCTATCACTGTAGTGAGTTCTGCCCCTTTGGGAGACATTATTCAGAACAGAGAGGCTACAGGACGAGTCGCCAAGCGGGCCATCGAGCTCGGGCCTCATGGTCTGAAGTACGTACCACGCACTGCCATTAAATCTCAAGCTTTGGTGGATTTCATCAATGTCTGGACAGAGCTACAGGCACCTGAGGAGAAGCCCGATAATACTTATTGGACTATTCACTTTGATGGGTCCAGACAGTTGGAAGGCTCGGGGGCTGGAGTCGTGTTAACTTCCCCTCGAGGTGACAAATTTTGTTATGTGCTCCGGCTTATGTTTCCTTGTACTAACAATGCAGCTGAGTACGAGGCCCTGCTCCATGGTCTCCGGATGGCCAAAGAGATGAACTTGAGCTGGGTAAGATGCTTGGGAGACTCAGACCTTGTGGCTCAACAGGTGTCAGGCAAGTGGGACTCTAAAGATCCCCTTATGGCAGCTTACCATCGTGAAGTCGATGCTGTGGTTGGGCATTTCAAGGTTTATGCGGTGGAACACATTGATCGAAGGAAGAATGAGGCGGCTGATGCCTTAAGTCGGCTGGGGTCTCAGCGTAAGCCGGTGCCACCTAACACCTTTCTTGATGTTTTGCATAATCCTTCTGTTAAGTTACCTACAGAGGAAGATCTGGCAATACCAGACCCGGAGGCACAACTGGTGGCGGCTCTTCACGTTATCCCGGATTGGACAATGCCTTATTTGGCTTACATGACCCGGGGAGAGTTGCCTGAAGATGAGACCTTGGCAAGACAAATCGCCCGGCGATCCAAGTACTTGACAATTGTCAATGGCGAGTTACATCACTACAGCATCACTGGAGCATTTCAATGTTGCGTGTCACCTACAGAGGGTCAGGAGATCCTTCGCGGGATTCATGAAGGCGATTGTGGTCATCACGCCGGCTCAAAATCTCTTATGGCCAAAGCTTTCCGTCATGGGTTTTATTGGCTGACGGCTCATGCTGATGCAAAAGACCTGGTCAGTAAATGTGACGGATGTCAGAAATTCTCACGACGAGCCCATGTGCCGGCTCAGGAATTGAGGATGATTCCAATTACTTGGCCGTTTGCAGTCTGGGGGCTTGATATGCTCGGGCCTTTCAAAAGGTCTAAGGATAAAAAGACGCACCTCTTGGTAGCGGTTGACAAGTTCACAAAGTGGGTGGAGGCGGAGCCAGTTAGTAAGTGTGATGCAGCCACGGCGGTCCAGCTTATGAAAAAGGTGATTTTTCGCTTCGGTTTTCCACATAGCATTATAACTGATAATGGCACTAACCTCTCCAAAGGAGCTATGGAAGAGTTCTGTCAACAAGAGCATATCCGGCTTGACGTTTCAGTTGTGGCTCACCCTCAATCCAATGGTCAAGCAAAACGAGCTAATCAAGAAATCTTGAGGGGTATAAAGCCCCGGCTCTTGGTCCCCTTGCAGCGGACGCCAGGTTGTTGGGTGGAGGAGTTACCTTCGGTACTTTGGAGCATCAATACTACACCTAACAGATCTACGGGTTACACGCCTTTCTTTATGGTGTATGGAGCAGAGGCGGTCCTGCCAAGTGACATCCGTCATGACTCACCCCGTGTGACGTCTTATGTTGAAGAAGACAATGAAAAAGCTCGGCAAGACGCACTTGACCTGTTAGATGAAGAGCTAGACTTGGCAATAGCCCGCTCGGCGATTTACCAGCAAGACCTGTGCCGCTACCACAGCCGCCGGGTTAGGTCCAGAACCTTTCAGGAAGGCGACTTAGTGCTCCGACTCATCCAGGATCAATCTGACATGCACAAGCTATCCCCTCCTTGGGAAGGACCCTTTGTGGTCAGCAAGAATCTGAACAACGGATCATACTACCTTATCGATGTTCGGGAGCACAAAGACTCACGTAAGTCGGAGGAGGAGACCCGTCGGCCGTGGAATATTGCTCATCTTCGGCCTTATTATACTTGAGCCATCGGCTCTAATGTGTATATACTTATACTATGTATATTACAATAAAGCAGGACCTCTGTCCTTTTTTCCACTCCCAAAAAAGGTTTATGTGTTTTCTTTGTCAGGTGGTGGAGATAACCAAGGAGAAGCGGATCATATCTGAATCCGGCTTTCCTTTGGTCCGGCTTATGATCATATCTGAATCTAGCCGTGATCACTTGGGGGCTTCCTGTTCAAACATAGGTCGTATTCGAACCAAAGAGAACATAGCTGTCGATACCCACTTGATCGGCATACTGCCAAACCCACTTGGGGGCTTCTTGATCATATTTGAATCATAGCTTAACCCCTTTGGGTCTAACATGGATCGTATTCGAATCAGCGTCATTAAACAACTCTTATGGTCACTTGGGGGCTTCCTGTTCAAACATAGGTCATATTCGAACCAAAGAGAACATAGCTGTCAATACCCACTTGATCGGCATCGCCACAGCCACTGGGGGCTAACAGATCGTATCCGAATCTTAGCTTAACCCCTTTGGAATGGTTCACTGATCGTATTCGAATCGGAAACCCTTGAATTTTGTTCA
Source organism: Triticum dicoccoides (assembly GCF_002162155.2). NCBI lineage: Eukaryota > Viridiplantae > Streptophyta > Magnoliopsida > Poales > Poaceae > Triticum > Triticum dicoccoides. The sequence continues at coordinate 569,898,562 of NC_041390.1, read as the reverse complement.
TCATATTTTACAAGTATCAACATTGGATATTTTGCGACCCTCTTGAAAATACAATGTAACACATTGTAATCCTCCAGGATTAATATTGGTTACATCAGGTTGTTAAGTACCAGGTGAACTTTTATGTGCTAATTTTCAGGAGTTAAACTTACCCTTAGGGGTTGGCTTATATAAGCCGGAAAAGTAGCCGTAAGCATCACAGGGCAATGCAAGACATTTCTGCAAAGGACATAACAGATTCATATAAACTACAAAGTGCATAGTGACGACGGCTTATGCAAGTATTAAGGGCCATAAGCATGCGCAAAGGCATAGCAAAACTCAAAGTATTTTCTACTCTATTACAAGACTCCCCGAGTGTGAATGATGCGGCATTGTTTTTCTACAATGACATAAGGAGGTGGCGTCTGGCTATCTACTCTTGGGGTTGACTTGAAGCCTCCGGGTTATCCTTCTCCGCCTCTCCGCCGGCTGCTTTGTCCTGGAAGGATGATGAGGCCCAGTCAATGCCACTCAAAGCCTCAAACTCAGCTTCATCATCTATTAAACCGGTCGGGTCGACTTCAGGGGCAAAGATGTGCTTACGGATTGGAGGAATCAAGCTGACATCGTCATAATGCGGCGTGGGGATTCTCCGATTCTCCTTGTCATAACCCGGCTGACACTTGGTGAGGTCAGTGTCGTTTCCAATTTGAGTGGCCACAGGGCGTATATCCTTCACGCAGGTGGTGAAATCCTTTTCATCAAATGGAGTGCCATCCTCCTTTAAACTTGGATACCCAAGAGAGATGTCGGCCGGATCTAGCTCTGGTAGCCAGGCTTTGGCCCGACTCAAAGCGGCTATTGCTCCGGCTCTTGCAGATGCTCGTCTTAACTCTTGGATTCGCTGAGGTAGCACAGCAAGCCGCTTCAGCACATCTTGCAGGAGATAGGGAACATCATTTGATAAAGCCACAATGGCTAGAGCATGTTGTGACCTGGTGTAGAGCTGTTCCACCAGAGTATAAACCGCCTTCAGCTTGATCACCATGTTCTGCTGGAGATTTGTGCTCCTAGGGCCTACGTTATTAAGCATAAGGTGAGCCGGTGGAAACAACTGAAATGGTCATTAAAGGAGTTTTTGCGGTGTTTAAGGTTTAAGTAAGTCACTCACCAAAGATTGATGAGACCATTCGAGATATCTGGCGCTTTAAGACGGACAGTTCGGCTGTTGCTTCCGCAAGCGATGCCTCTGCTGTCTCGGCCCGGGTCACTAGTGCGGCCTGTTCATCAGCCCAGGTTTTCTTCTCTGACTCAAAGTTCTTCTTCAACTTCTCTTGTTCAGAGACGCTGAACTCAAACTTGGAGTTGGATTTCTGGATTTCAAGCTCTTGAGCTGCCAGGCGATTCTTCAGTTCAGTAATCTCTGACTCAAAATGATTTATGGTGGCCTGCATTGATGCCGGGTTATAATCAGAATTACTTTAAGATCATATTAAGTCTCAAGCACTTTGCAAGCAAAGGTACTTGACACTTGGGGGCTAATGTATACTGAAGAACTCTCAATTACTACTCTGGTTCATGGAAATTAAGTCTCAAGCACTTTGCAAGCAAAGATGTTTGGCACTTGGGGGCTAATGTGTATCGCAAGTGCTACAACCGGGTTAAATATCTTTTTCCTAAGCCAGATAAGCAATGCTAGGCAGTTTTCTAAAGTCTACATCATATTTACTTATAAGCAATAGACTTGGGGGCTGGTACAGTAAGTATGGCTAAAGAAAGCTAGCATAAGTCATACCTCAGATTTTTGCTGTATCTGCTTCACCATGTCAATTTCCAGGTCACGGCTGCTATGTACTTGATTGATATAGCCGGAGACGATCTCTCCAATACTCAAATGAGTGTAGTCAGTGACGTCCAGCTTGGCCTTTCGGCGTTCTAACAATTCCTCTTTAGCAGAACACTTGGCAAGTACAGTTGGCTGTGCCGGCTCAACAAACTGAGTTTTGAGAATCTCAACTTCCGGATCATCTGCCTTGGCGGGGCTAGGAGCCTTCGGGTTATCAAAATCATTGAGGGTTTGCTCAGAAGACGGGTCAGAGGAAGATACAGGAACTTCATGAGATGGTTGAGGCGGCGGCTCGTGAGCAGAGGCGTCAGGAGCAGCTGTGCCCAGCTCCGATTCAGTCACAACCGGCTCTTGGGATGGCTTATTCTTTTTTGCCTTTTTGCTGGGCTTTACTTGCACACTGTGGGAAAGGTAGACAGGTTAAATACAAAAATATGAGTAAAATAAAGCATAAGGTACAACAAGTTTATATTACCCGGGAGCAGTTTTGAAGGCCGGCATGTTGGACTGCATAGACTCACCGGAGGAAGGGGAAGTATCCTGATAATTGGAGTCAGAGGAATTGAGAGGTTGACGGATTAAACCCGCCAAAGGTAAAAAAGGGTATAAATTAGAGCTAACCTCAGTCTGACGCTTTCGGGTGGTGTCAGGCAAGCCGGAGGATAGCTATGCATCCTTGCTGGTCCGGGTCTGCCTCCGGTTTTCAAATTGCTGTTGCTTCAAAAGAAAGTCAGGATCTTGGTAAGCCAAAGGGTGTGAAAATCTTACTTTCCGGGTTATTCTTCGAATTTTCTGACGCGGCCGAAGTTTGGAGTCGGAGGAGATTATAATTACCTCTTCTTCGACGGGTTGGCTGTTGCCCGTGTCTCCCTGAAAGAAGGTTAATATCAGTAAAGTAGTGATAAAGGAGAAAGGGAAATTAAAAAGTTACCTCTTCCTCATTATCATCAGTATCATCAAGCTAAAGCAACTCAGAAGCGCTTGGCTTCCTTTTCCTTGAAGTGGTGGGCTTAGCGGTTTTCCTTTTGGCCCTCTTGGCCGCCCTGGCTGTCTTGGCCGCCTCATGATCATATTGGATTTTCCAGAAGTTATCATTTGCCTATAAAAGGTTATAAAGGGTTATGCGTAAGAATACAGTATAACACGGTGAAAAAATAACCCGATGGCTGGAAACTTACTGCAGGGGCCGGGTTCTTCTGGCAAAAAGGTAGTAAGCTGAAAGTGTTACTATTCACTGTGCCCTCTTTCAACAAAGACTGAGTTGTAGCTTCCACTGCGTCATCTGGTAAGTCGTCAGGACTATGACGCTGAGGGTCATCTTTCTCGCCTGAATAATTACACACTAAGCCGGGGCGGCGGCTTAACGGAATTATTCTCCAAGCAACCCAGACTCGGACCAGGTCAATGCCATTCCCTAAAAGAGCTTTAATCTTCTTGATCTTGGGGGTGAGTGGCAGACGTTCAATAGCAGTCAACTTATCCGGCAGCGGGTGAGTAGGTTCAAGGCGCAATGCACGGAAGCCGGGCAGCGGGTTTTCACCAGCCGGAGAAGTATCTTGGCAGTAGAACCATGTCTAGTTCCAGTCCTTTGGATGATTCGGCAATTCAGCATAAGGGAACAGGCAGTCTCTCCGCCTTTGGATCGATATGCCACCAAGCTCCAGATTGGGCCCGTTGGCCCGCTCATTCTGCCGGTTCAAATAGAACAATTCCCTGAACAAAAGTAGGCTGGGTTCTTCTCCAAGGTAGACCTCACAGAAAACTTGGAAGTTGCAGATATTTGACACGGAATTGGGCCCGATGTCTTGAGGTCTTAAGTCAAAGAAGTGCAAAACGTCTCTAAAGAATTTTTGAACCGGGAGGAGCAAATCCCCGGCTCATGTGATCGGTAAAAATAATCACCTCCCCTTCCTTGGGTTGAGGTTTCTCTTCAGACGGGTCAGGAGCACGATAAGACATGATATCCTTCTTGAGCAGATGGCCAGACTTTACAAACTCGGACATGCTCTCTGTAACAATGGATGGGACCCAGTTGCAGCTAATCGGAGGTTTAACAGCTTTGGGTGCCATTGGGCAAATTGAAGTCTACAACAATATAAAGGAAATTTTTCCGGTTCATTGTAACCCGAAGAATAAACATTATTGGGTTATTTAAGATGGCGGCTTAAGAAGGGGCCTAATGACATACAGGTAACTGTGTGATAATGTTTAACAGCTGCAGGTATTAAAGATGATTAAGGTTTTCTTAAGTCGCCAGAGGCAAGCGGTGCTGACAGCCGGTACTATCTTAAACCGGCTACACGGACTACTATGGCTGAAACAGAGTCAACAGACGTAGTTTTTTGGCTAAGTGTGGAACAAACAGGTTTCCCAAGTTGCAATCATTATTTTGGATCAAACGGTTGCTCTAAAAAGAAAAATTTCTAGACCTAAAACAGGGCAGAGAAGTTAATGCAATCGAAGATGGTTTCCAGACAGGGGAAATGAGATCTGTTTCTATACAAAATAGGCGCAAATAAGTACCGCAGCAGTTCTATGTTATTTTTACGATCTAAAAAGTGCGTTGGAAGTGGAAACTAGCAAAACTCGCATCGGGCGGCGAAGAACGCCGACGAACTCAAGACAGTTCCAATGCAGATCTAAGGAAACGAAGAAAAGGAAATCACTGATGCGGATGAACTGCGGAGGGTCGTCGTCGTTTTCTGGTCAAGAGTCAGGTTGATGCAGCGGCCTGAGTCGTTGAAGACGAGGGAGTTCGACGGCGGCGGCGGCGGAGCTCAAGTAGTAGAGAAGGGAGTGCGAGGAGGAAGACAACTGAGGAAAATGGGAAAGACCTAGGTCGCATCCATTTATAAGGAGGGGCCGACCAAGACGGCGCGAAAAACGAGGAGACGGACTATCATTATCCAGCGACCCCGACGCCTCGATTTTCGGGATGGTCAGTAAAGGCAAAGATCCGTTGGAGGATATGACGGAATAAAAATATGAGTTTTATTGAAGATGACGTCATGGAGATTAAACCCGGATCCAGATGATGACGTCACGGCGGGTTAAAATCTCCGCACAAAACGGAAGACCAAAGGCCAGTTCATAAGGTTTTTAAAAGATTGACATGAACCGGTTCAAATCAATCTGGGGCCTAATGTTGGGGATATAGCTATTTATGTAAGATGCCCAGGAGGGGCCGGGTTACGCAAAGAGAAGCCCATCTGAAGCCCAAGACCAAGACGTGAAGATGGCGGTTCAGTAAAGGGTCTAAAGGCCCACAGGCGATTTATGGCCCATGGCGATAAACCGCCATGAGGGCGTGACTTGTATTGTAAGGTAGAAGTAACTAGTCACCGAGCCGGACACTGTTTATGAGCCGGCCGGGACTCTGTAAGCTGGAGGGCGTCGACCCGTGTATATAAGGGGACGACCCGCTGGCGGCTTAGGGCAAGAGACAACAAATCGAGAACCGGGCATAGTGTATCTCGCTCCCCAGTCATCGAAACCTCAAGCAATACCAATCCAACTAGACGTAGGCCTTCCTTCACCGCAAGGGGCTGAACTAGTATAAACCTCGCGTGTCCTTTATCCCGATTAACCCCTTTAAGCTTCCTAGTTGCGATGGCTCCACGATTAAGTCCTTGCAAGAGGACATCTGCCGTGACAATTCCACGACAAAGGTGAAAACCCTTTTCTCCAAAGAAGTCGAAAACTAAGAAAATTATTAATAAATTAAAATGTTGGTTTTCTCGGTAGTCCATAATAAAGCCCTTGTAAAATGGTTTCCAATTGAGTTTTGCAGGCACTACCAAGAAATTATTAAAGGGTATGTTAAAAGAATCTTCTGTTGTGCTTAAGGAAACTGCATGTTAAAAGATCAATGATACTATCATTAAGCTCCCAAAAGTGGATGGGGTTGAGTTTATAAAAAAGTTTAGGTATGTGTGTTTTCTTAATGCCAGCCTTAAGCTAGTAACTAAAGGGGCAAATACTAGGATGGAAGTATGCGTTCAGATTATCGATGATACTACACAAGTAGCCTTCTTGAAAGGAAGGTACATTGGGGAAGGTGTTCTAATTATGAATGAAATCATGCATGATGTCTATTGAAAAATATATTTAATGTTTTGTTTAAAGCAGATTATGATAATTTCTTACAAAAAAATCTTTCAAGAAAAAGGTTCCTCTGATAAAGTAAGTGATATAATACTGAGTTTAATGGTTGATGGTGAAGTGTCTGTCAAAGTGAGTGATGAGTAGGCCCATATCTTATAAGGAAGTATGGCATGGTGATCACATGTCCCCACTCCTTTTTAATATAGCAATATATGCTCTGTTCTTTTTGATTACCAAAGCTCAAATTGATGGTATTCTAGTACAAATGGAAACTCATCAACGACTAGGAGGCATTGCTATCCCTCAATACGTAGTTGGCACACTCTCCCCGCCGGAGGATGGTCAGGAAAGTTATATAAATTTGGATTTTATTCTATGTTTATTAGAGAAAATGTATGAGTTCGCTATCAATTTGGAAAGTCAAACGCAGACTAAGCCATAGCCTAGTGGTGGAAACGAGCCGATGCCTTCCCACCCACACAGGTTCAAAGCATGGTACTTGCAGTTTGGATTTGTTGCACCAATTATATTGTAGGGGCCTCCCTGCTTATAGTTTTCCTGTCAAAAAAGGGAAGTCAAACATGATCACTTTCAATATGTTTTTTTTCCTGCAAGTTGGAATCCCCTCCCATTTCTTGTTTTGACATCCCTATATATTCTAATGACTTTGAATGATGCCTACTTAGAATATAAGATGGAAAATAAGCTAGGATGTAGGCATGGCAAGTTACTTTTTTTGGGAGGTAGATCTATCCTTTTAAACCCACATCTTAGCAAAAAGCCAGTCTACGTGATGTATTTTCATGGACTACCTAAAGTAGTGCAAAAGATACAGTTTATCTAGGAAAAGGATTCTATGTCAAGAAAATATAGAGTGTAGAAACATGCACTTAGTTAACTGGGCCACAATTTGTAGGCCAAAAATACTAGGGGGCGTAGGTGTCCTGAATCTTAAGCTTGTGAACATAAGCTTATTAGGTAATTGGTTGTGAGGACTGAAGAATGGAAGAGGAGTGTGGTAAGATGTTCTTAAGAAACCTTATCTTACTCAAGCAAAAGCTAACGCGAGTCACTCCAAGTTATGACCAAAGCTTATGGACGTCAAACACATTTTCTATTCTTTTTGTAAAATAAAAATGGGGGTGGCAAAATGACCATGTTTATGGAAGATAGGTGGACTGGAAAAGAACTCGCTGCCTGTGCTTTCCCTAGACTATATTCCATTACTTTTTCCCATTTCATATTATCCTGAGTAAAAGGTATGAATTGACTAAGTCTTACAAGATTGATTTAGGAGGAGTACATAGACATTATCAACATGCTTGATCAAATAATCAGTAAGGTGAGTTGGTGGAGGATCCTGATTCCTAGGTAATATTCTTGCACCAAAATGGAATTTTAGCGTTAGATTTTTTTTATATGTGCTTCACTGTATGCTTCTTGCCTCCCCATAAAAGAAACTGTGGAAATAACAAAATTCCACCAGGATTAAAGTCTTCTGTTGACTTTTGCTTCATATATAAGCATTCTAATCAGAGACATCCTAAATCATAGGGGTGGGAATGTTGCTGAACAATGTTTATTTTGTTTTTTGTGACAAAAGTATTGATTGCCTCTTCTGTTCATGTCATACTACACAATACATTGGGTGGGTAGGGGGTAGGTTATGGCCTGCCTTCGATTTTTTTTCCAGTGTTTGGGCTAGCCTTTCTCATTTCAGTGACTCATGGTCTCGTGAGATTAAATGTGATATGAGAAGATGGTTTCACTAGGATATGCTTGTTTTCATGGGATTTTTTCATCTGATCCAACAGGCAACAGCCATTGTTCATAGCATTTGCTACTGGATTCTCTTCCTTCGTCAGACTGTGAAAAACAAATAACCGGCAGGTTCTCAAAGTAGGATCCAGAAGACTCAGGGAGGTGGCTGAGAAGGTGTTTGATCGAGCAAAAATATGGGCTCCTATGCTCATGTTTTCTCTTTCCTTGAATTGCTCTGCCTTTTTTTTTTTTTGAAAAGGAGAAAGACCCTGGCCTCTGCATCTGGGTGATACATGTAGCTATATTGCTCTGGCTTCCTACCTATAATCCTGCCTTGGAGTTGTTAGTTGGTTATGCATGTTTTTTACTGCTTAGCGCACTATGTGTGTTTCCCTTCCTCTCCTAGCATAGTGATCGCCATGGGCGGTGTTGGTGACCAGTCAGAAAAAGCAGGAGTGCTAACCTTCTTTAGTCCTTGCATGGCAGAATTCCTTTGGTTTAGCTTTTCATTCCTATAAGGGTGAAAACCCTCTTCTCAAAAGATGTAGAAAAAAAATGAAAATCCGGCCGCATTATATAAGAGAAACTGAGAAAGGCAACGAACGGACATACTTCACGCCATCAGGTGGGCTCGATAAGGAAGACCGAAACAACTACACATACAATGTGAGTACAACGAGTGATCAGATGGTGCCCTGTAATTTGCTCCAATGCATGAATGGTTTGAAGAGTAGTGTCGGGAGAAAATCGGACTGAAAATATTGTACGTATGGCATCGTTCAAGGAAGATAGATAGGATCACACACACGTACAATTTCTATGCCTTTTCAATTTGAGCAACATATATACATGCATGATTTGCTCATGCATGCATCCAGAGTGTTGATGGTCCTGATCCGTGCATGAAATATGTTGGCTGGATATAGCTATGCATGAGGTCGTACGTACAACGTACTCTGATCCACTCTCTACGTACATAGTACATTGCAAGGTCAATTAAGCGTCCTTAATTAGCAACAAACGAGCTAGCTAGAGCTAGTATGGACCCGTAGACACATCCAGTTCACAAATCCAATGATTTTCAACAAATGATTGCATGCGATTCACATGACATGGTCCCAAATCCCCGATCCACGAAGACGGAAGGCTAGCCATGTATACATACGTGAGACCGGCCGTACGTTACGTACTACCGATCGCAAGGTCAATTAGCTGGCCATGCATGCAAGCCCTTAACTCTGCCCAGCTCATCCTGGGTTTCATCAGCCCTCCCCTCCTGTTCGGTCGATCCAACGATGGATGAACGATGGAGCTGCTGATTATAACTACTGGCACCTACCCGATCGTCCTCGATCGACCCAGGCCAAAACTTAATTGCAAAGGCGCGCAGTAGCCCTAGTTGGCCTGGTCCATGTGATTGATTACCCCATGATGCTATGCTAGCTAGCCAGCCGCGGTGTGGCTTGAGGTGGTACTACGATTGCGTTAATGGTGTGTGTGCTGCTGCATGCAGTCGACGAGTATGCAGTCGACAAAGTTGAAGATGCCACCGTTGTCTGATTCAATTAGCTAGGTCTAGGTTTTCATCGGGTGTAAGGGACCTTGAGGGATGATGAGTGTGTCAAGGATCCACAACAACTCCACCAAGGAGGGAGCGATGCACAAGACTGTCATTGTCACTGATATCGACAAATTTGGGCAAGATTTTTTTGTGAAAATCCCGATGGGCCAAGCTGACAAGCACCACAATTAGGACATCCCGATGAGCCAAGCGGTCGGCGGTCCAAATCGGCCATTTTGAGAAATGAGCCATGTGAATAGCTTGTATTTAGGAGGTGCCCAAGGCTTTCAAACAACGGGTTTGTGGATGGTTGACATGATTCTGGCGAATTTGGCCCGATGAGCGAATGCAACGGAGTAGCACGAGTTGGTTGTGAGCTTCCAAACAATTGAGTACCCAACACCCTCTTGTAGATTAAATTAATGTGCTGCAAGAGCTCCCAAAGATAGGAAAATTGATCGATGTGGTCAAGCGTCATTGCCATCAAAAGTGTCAATTTGGTTAACACAACTGTTGTTGATCAGAGCAAGCTTGACATTCATAATCTTTTCACTCGAAGCCGCGTG
>NC_041390.1:569875875-569888498 GCF_002162155.2 Triticum dicoccoides | reverse complement strand
CACTAGAGGTTTCTCTCTTGAATAAAAGCATACGATGGGTAGACAAATTACTTTTGGGCAATTGATAGAAAAAACATAGTTATGACGATATTCAAGGCAATGATAATGTATATAGGCATCACGTCCGAGACAAGTAGACCGACTCATGTCTGCATCTACTACTAATACTCCACACATCGACCGCTATCCAACATGCATCTAGAGCATTAAGTTCATAAAGAATGGAGTAACGCCTTAAGCAAGATGACATGATGTAGACAAAGTAAACCCAATCAATATAAACAAACCCCATCTTTTTATTGTTAATGGCAACGATACAAAAACGTTTCATGTCCCTTCCTGTCACTAGGATTGAGCAACGCAAGATTGAAACCATCACAAAGCACCTCTCCCATTACAAGATAAATCAATCTAGTTGGCAAAACCAAATGGATAGATCGGAGAGAAATAGAAAGCTATAACAATCATGCATAAAAGAGTTCACAGAAGACTCAAATAGTATTCATGAATAATCTGATCGTAAACCCACAATTCATCAGATCCCAACAAACACACCGCAAAAGAAGATTACATCGAATAAAACTCCAAGAACATCATGGAGAACATTGCATTGAAAATCAAAGAGAGAGAGGAAGCCATCTAGCTACTAGCTATGGACTCGTAGGTATGTGGTAAACTACTCATGCACCATCAGAAGTGCAACAAGGATGATGTAGAAGCCCTCCGTGGTCGATTCCCCCTCCGGCAGAGTACCGGAGAAGGCCTTCAGATGGGATGTCGAAGGAATAGAAACTTGCGGCGGCAGAAAAAGTGTTTTGGGTGGCTCTCTGATGTATTGAGAATATTTGGGAATTTATAGAAGTGGAATTAGGTCAAGAGGTGCCACGAGGGCCCCACAATCCTGGGGTGCGTTCATGGGGATCTCGCTCTGGAGAAAGAAAGATTGGAGTTGGAACAAATAAATTTAGTGCATGCAATGATGGATTATTTGTGGGAGTTGGATGTAAAGAAACGAACGCAAATTCTCACCTTTTGGTGGCTCTGGTGGAGTGCAAGGAATAAACAGCGTAAAGGGGCGCTTGGGAGGTCAGCTGGCACTGTGGCAAAGAGTACACACATCACTGTAATAGAGTGTATGCAGGTTTACTTCCCAGCGGTGAAGAAATATTGTGCAGGTAAGTGGGCACCGCCAGCGGATGAATTGGTGAAGATAAATGCTGATGAATCGATTGTTCCTAGAGAAGATCATGCTGGCTGGGGTGTTGTGGCGAGGGACTCGGCCGGCTGTGTTATCGTTGCCCGAGCTGGGAGGCAGGTTAATGTGCCTGATGTCTTTGCTGCTGAAGTTTATGCCTTGGCGAATGCTATTTCGCTGGCTGCTGATTTGGGAGTCCTACGAGTGGTCTTCGAGACGGATTCCCAACTGTTGGCTGAGGGAATAGATGTCAGCAAGGTCGACTCGTCGCCATATGCAGCTGTCATTGAGGATATGAAGTACCAGCTTAAATTGTGGTTCTCCAAATATGTAATAAGTGTATGCCATCGTAGAGCAAATTACGTAGTGTAGGAATTAGCCAACATTGGTCATTTGTTCTGAAGGAAATATGCCCTAAAGGCAATAATAAAGTTGTTATTTATATTTCCTTATATCATGATAAATGTCTATTATTCATGCTAGAATTGTATTAACCGGAAACTTAGTACATGTGTGAATACATAGACAAACAGAGTGTCCCTAGTATGCCTCTACTTGACTAGCTCGTTAATCAAAGATGGTTAAGTTTCCTAGCCATGGACATGTGTTGTCATTTGATGAATGGGATCACATCATTAGAGAATGATGTGATGGACTAGACCCATCTGTTAGCTTAGCACTATGATCATTTAGTTTTTTGCCATTGCTTTCTCCATGACTTATACACGTTCCTATGACTATGAGATTATGCAACTTCCGAATACTGAAAGAACACTTAGTGTGCTATCAAACGTCACAATGTAACTGGGTGACTATAAAGATGCTCTACAGGTGTCTCCGATGGTGTTTGTTGAGTTGACATAGAGCGAGATTAGGATTTGTCACTCCAATTGTCGGAGAGGTATCTCTGGGCCCTCACGGTAATGCACGTCACTATAAGACATGCAAGCAATGTGACTAATAAGTTAGTTGCGGGATGTTGCATTATGGAACGAGTAAAGAGACTTGCCGGTAACGAGATTGAACTAGGTATTGAGATACCGACGATCGAATCTCGGACAAGTAGCATACCGATGACAAAGGGAACAACATATGTTGTTATGCGGTTTGACTGATAAAGATCTTTGTAAAATATGTAGGAACCAATATGAGCATCTAGGTTCCTCTATTGGTTATTGACCAGAAGTGAGTCTCGGTCATGTCTACATAGTTCTCGAACCCATAGGGTCCGCACGCTTAACGTTCGATGACGATCGGTATTATGAGTTTATGTGTTTTGATGTACCGAAGGTAGTTCAGAGTCCCGGATGTGATCACGGACATGACGAGGAGTCTCGAAATGGTCGAGATATAAAGATCAATATATTGGAAGGCTATGTTTGGACATCGGAATGGTTCCGGATGAGTTCGGGCATTTACCGGAGTACCGGGGGTTACCGGAATCCCCCGGGGAGTCAATGGGCCTTATTGGGCCTTAGTGGGAGAGAGGAGGAGGCGGCCAGGTGGAGGGCTGCTACCTCTTGAGCACTGCGTTGGTTTTCTCTTGAAGAGGAAATGGTGATGCAGCAAAGTAGCGTAAGTATTTCCCTCGGTTTTTGAGAACCAAGGTATCAATCCAGGAGACTACACGAAGTCGCTCGTACCTACACAAACAAATAAGAACCTCGCAACCAACGCGATAAAGGGGTTGTCAAGCCCTTCATGGTCACTTACGAGAGTGAGATCTGATAGAGATAATAATAATAATATTAATAATAATAAGATAAATATTTTTCATACTTATATGACATAGATTGAAAGTAAAGATTGCGAAGTAAAATAAATTGGAAACTTATATGATGGAAAATAGACCTGGGGGCCATAGGTTTCACTAGTCACTTCTCTCAAGATAGCATAAGTATTATGGTGGGTGAACAAATAACTGTCGAGCAATTGATAGAAGAGTGCACAATTATGAGAATATCTAGGCATGATCATGTATATAGGCATCACATCCATGACAAGTAGACCGAAATGATTCTGCATCTACTACTATTACTCCCCACATCGACCACTATCCAGCATGCATCTAGAGTATTAAGTTCATAAGAACAGAGTAACACATTAGGCAAGATGACATAATGTAGAGGGATAAACTCAAGCAATATGATATAAAATCCATCTTTTTATCCTCGATGGCAACAATACAATACGTGCCTTGCTGCCCCTGCTTTCACTGGGAAAGGACACCGCAAGATTGAACCCAAAGCTAAGCACTTCTCCCATTGCAAGAAAGATCAATCTAGTAGGCCAAACTAAACTGATAATTCGAAGAGACTTGCAAAGATAACTTAATCATACATAAAAGATTTCAGAGAAGAATCAAATATTGTTCATAGATAAACTTAATCATAAACCCACAATTCATCGGATCTCGACAAACACACCGCAAAAAGAGTTACATCGAATAGATCTCCAAGAAGATCGAGGAGAACATTGTATTGAGATCCACAGAGAGAGAAGAAGCCATCTAGCTAATAACTATGGACCCGAAGGTCTAAAGTGAACTACTCACACATCACCGGAGAGGCCATGGAGTTGATGTAGAGGCCCTCCGTGATCGATTCCCCCTCCGACGGAGCTCCGGAAAAGGCCCCAAGATGGGATCGGTATTATGAGTTTATGTGTTTTGATGTACCGAAGGTAGTTCAGAGTCCCGGATGTGATCACGGACATGACGAGGAGTCTCGAAATGGTCGAGATATAAAGATCAATATATTGGAAGGCTATGTTTGGACATCGGAATGGTTCCGGATGAGTTCGGGCATTTACCGGAGTACCGGGGGTTACCGGAATCCCCCGGGGAGTCAATGGGCCTTATTGGGCCTTAGTGGGAGAGAGGAGGAGGCGGCCAGGTGGAGGGCTGCTACCTCTTGAGCACTGCGTTGGTTTTCTCTTGAAGAGGAAATGGTGATGCAGCAAAGTAGCGTAAGTATTTCCCTCGGTTCTTGAGAACCAAGGTATCAATCCAGGAGACTACACGAAGTCGCTCGTACCTACACAAACAAATAAGAACCTCGCAACCAACGCGATAAAGGGGTTGTCAAGCCCTTCATGGTCACTTACGAGAGTGAGATCTGATAGAGATAATAATAATAATATTAATAATAATAAGATAAATATTTTTCATACTTATATGACATAGATTGAAAGTAAAGATTGCGAAGTAAAATAAATTGGAAACTTATATGATGGAAAATAGGCCTGGGGGCCATAGGTTTCACTAGTCGCTTCTCTCAAGATAGCATAAGTATTACGGTGCGTGAACAAATAACTGTCGAGCAATTGATAGAAGAGTGCACAATTATGAGAATATCTAGGCATGATCATGTATATAGGCATCACATCCATGACAAGTAGACCGAAATGATTCTGCATCTACTACTATTACTCCCCACATCGACCACTATCCAGCATGCATCTAGAGTATTAAGTTCATAAGAACAGAGTAACACATTAGGCAAGATGACATAATGTAGAGGGATAAACTCAAGCAATATGATATAAAATCCATCTTTTTATCCTCGATGGCAACAATACAATACGTGCCTTGCTGCCCCTGCTTTCACTGGGAAAGGACACCGCAAGATTGAACCCAAAGCTAAGCACTTCTCCCATTGCAAGAAAGATCAATCTAGTAGGCCAAACTAAACTGATAATTCGAAGAGACTTGCAAAGATAACTTAATCATACATAAAAGATTTCAGAGAAGAATCAAATATTGTTCATAGATAAACTTAATCATAAACCCACAATTCATCGGATCTCGACAAACACACCGCAAAAAGAGTTACATCGAATAGATCTCCAAGAAGATCGAGGAGAACATTGTATTGAGATCCACAGAGAGAGAAGAAGCCATCTAGCTAATAACTATGGACCCGAAGGTCTAAAGTGAACTACTCACACATCACCGGAGAGGCCATGGAGTTGATGTAGAGGCCCTCCGTGATCGATTCCCCCTCCGACGGAGCTCCGGAAAAGGCCCCAAGATGGGATCTCTTGGGTACAGAAGGTTGCGGCGGTGGAAATAGGGTTTCGCGCTATTCGTCACCCTGGGTGAGTAATAGTTATTCTTCACCCCCTCTATTTTAACATCAATGCCCCGTAATTTTATGTTCCGTAAGTTTTGTCTTATTTCCGACGTAAAAAGATATCGTAAGAAAATATATAATCGTTGTAAAAAATATTTTATGTTATGTAAAATTACAAACATAAAAACATAGTGTAAAATACACATAAACTGCAAATTTTATTGTCTTGTGACCTATATTTTTATTTTCTTATGCCAAATTTTATGTAGTGAATCAATAGGAATGTAACTATTTAAATTGCAAACGTAATTTAATTATGAAATGATTGTAAGATTACCTAGGGTGAAAAATAATTTATTCTGCACCCTGGGTAATAAATAGTAACACTATATATATAGGAGGAAGAAGTAGGTCGGCGGGAGCCATGAGGGGCCCACGAGGGTGGAGGGCGTGCCCAGGGGGTAGGCGCGCCCCCTGCCTCGTGGTCTCCTCGTTGATTGCTTGACGTCCACTCCAAGTCCTCTGAATCACGTTTGTTCCAAAAATAACTCTCCCGAAGATTTTATTCCGTTTGTATTCCGTTTGGGTTAGTAGGTTAGTCCCAAAAATAATACAGAAGTGTAAAATAAAGCTCATAAACATCCAAAACAGATAATATAATAGCATGGAACAATCAAAAATTATAGATACGTTGGAGACGTATCAAGCATCCCCAAGCTTAATTCCTGCCCATCCTCGAGTAGGTAAATGATAAAAAGAATTTTTGATGTGGAATGCTACCTAGCATAATTCTCAATGTAATTTTCTTTATTGTGGCATGAATTTTCAGATCCGAAAGATTCAAGACAAAAGTTTAATATTGACATAAAAATAATAATACTTCAAGCATATTAACAAAGCAATTATGTCTTCTCAAAATAACATGGCTAAAGAAAGTTATCCCTACAAAATCATATAGTCTGGCTATGCTCTATCTTCACCGCACAAAATATTTAAATCATGCACAACCCCGATGACAAGCCAAGCAATTGTTTCATACTTTTGGTGTTCTCAAACTTTTTCAATCTTCACGCAATACATGAGCGTGAGCCATGGACATAGCACTATAGGTGGAATAGAATGGTGGTTGTGGAGAAGACAAAAAGGAGAAGATAGTCTCACATCAACTAGGCGTATCAACGGGCTATGGAGATGCCCATCAATAGATATCAATGTGGGTGAGTATGGATTGCCATGCAATGGATGCACTAGAGCTATAAGTGTATGAAAGCTCAACAAAAGAAACTAAGTGGGTGTGCATCTAACTTGCTTGCTCACAAAGACCTAGGGAATTTGAGGAAGCCCATCATTGGAATATACAAGCCAGGTTCTTTAATATAAAATTCTCACTAGTATATGAAAGTGATAACATAGGAGACCCTCTATCATGAAGATCATGGTGCTACTTTGAAGCACAAGTGTGGAAAAAGGATAGTAACATTGTCCCTTCTCTCTTTTTCTCTCATTTTTCATTTTTCATTTTTTATTTGGGCCTTTTCTCTTTGTTTTGGCCTCTTTTATTTCTTCTTCTTTTCTCGTCCGGAGTCTCATCCCTACTTGTGGGGGAATCATAGTCTCCATCATCCTTTCCTCACTTGGGACAATGCTCTAATAATGATGATCATCACACTTTTATTTACTTACAACTCAAGAATTACAACTCAATACTTAGAATAAAATATGACTCTATGTGAATGCCTCCGGCGGTGTACCGGGATATGCAATGACTCATGAGTGACATGTATGAAAGAATTATGAACGGTGGCTTTGCCACAAATACGATGTCAACTACATGATCATGCGAAGCAATATGACAATGATGAAGTGTGTCATAATAACGGAACGGTGGAAAGTTGTGTGGCAATATATCTCGGAATAGCTATAGAAATGCCATAATCGGTAGGTATGTTGGCTGTTTTGAGAAAGGTATATGGTGGGTTTATGGTACCGGCGAAAGTTGTGCGGTACTAGAGAGACTAGCAATGGTGGAAGAGTGAGAGTGCGTATAATCCATGGACTCAACATTAGTCATAAAGAACTCACATACTTACTGCAAAAATTTATTAGTTATCGAAACAAAGTACTACGTGCATGCTCCTAGGGGGATAGAATGGTAGGAAAATACCATCGCTCGTCCCCGACCGCCACTCATAAGGAAGACAATCAATAAATAAATCATGCTCCGACTTCATCACATAACAGTTCACCATACGTACATGCTACGAGAATCACAAAGTTTAGAACAAGTATTTCTCGAATTCACAACTACTCAACTAGCATGACTCTAATATCACCATCTTCATATCTCAAAACATTCATCAAGTATCAAACTTCTCATAGTATTCAATGCACTTTTATGATAGTTTTTATTATACCTATCTTGGATGCCTATCATATTAGGACTACTTTTATAACCAAAGCAAGTTACCATGATGTTCTAGAGGACTCTCAAAATAATATTAGTGAAGCATGAGAGATCAATAATTTATATAAAATAAAACCACCACCATGCTCTAAAAGATATAAGTGAAGCACTAGAGCAAAATTATCTAGTTCATGTGTGTCTCTCCCAAAATGTGTGTACATCAAGGATGATTGTGGTAAGCTAAAAAGCAAAGACTCAAATCATACAAGACGCTCCAAGCAAAACACATATCATGTGGTGAATAAAAATATAGCCTCAAGTAAAGTTACCGATAGAAGAAAACGAAAGAGGGGATGCCTTCAAGGGCATCCCCAAGCTTAGGCTTTTGGTTGTCCTTTAATTTTACCTTGGGTTGTCTTGGGAATCCCCAATCTTAGGCTCTTTCCACTCCTTATTCCATAATCCATCAAATCTTTACCCAAAACTTGAAAACTTCACAACACAAAACTTAAACAGAAAATCTCATGAGCTCCGTTAGTATAAGAAAACAAACCACCACTTAAGGTACTGTAATGAACTCATTATTTTTTTATATTGGTGTTAAATATACTCTATTACAACTTCTCTATGGTTCATACACTCAAATACTAGCCATAGATTCATCAAAATAAGCAAACAACACGCGAAAAACAGAATCTGTCAAAAACAGAACAGTCTGTAGTAATCTGCAGGTTTCGAATACTTATGTAACCCCAAAAATTCTAAAATAAATTTCTGAACGTGAGGAATTTATCTATTAATCATCCCAAAAAAGAATCAACCTAATCGCGCTCTCCAGTAAAAAATGGGAGCAAATCTCGTGAGCGCTAAAGTTTCTGTTTTTTACTGCATGATTGCAAAGACTTTCCCCAAGACTTCCCAAAGGTTCTACTTGGCACAAACACTAATTAAACATAAATAACACAACCATAACAGAGGCTAGATTAATTACTTAATACTAAACAGAACCAAAAAGCAATAAATAAAAATAAAATTGGGTTGCCTCCCAATAAGCGCTATCGTTTAACGCCCCTAGCTAGGCATAAAAGCAATGATAGATCTATGTATTATCATCTTTGAATCCATAGGTGGCTCTCATAATAGATTCATATGGTAATTTAATTTTCTTTCTAGGAAAGTGTTCCATGCCTTTCCTTAATGGAAATTGGAATCTAATATTTCCTTCTTTCATATCAATAATTGCACTAATCGTTCTAAGGAAAGGTCTACCAAGAATAATGAGACATGTAGGATTGCAATATATATCAAGAACAATGAAATCTACGGGCACATAATTCCTATTTGCAACAATAAGAACATCATTAATTCTTCCCATAGGTTTCTTAATAGTGGAATCCACGAGGTGGAAATTTAAAGAACAATCATCAAATTCACGGGAACCTAACACATCACACAAAGTTTTTGGAATCGTGGAAACGCTAGCACCCAAATCACATAAAGCATAGCATTAATGATATTTAATCTTAATTTTAATAGTAGGTTCCCACTCATCATTAAGTTTTCTAGGGATAGAAACTTCCAATTCAAGCTTTTCTTCATAAGATTGCATTAAAGCATCAATGATATGTTTAGTAAAAGCTTTATTTTGATTATAAGCATGCGGAGAATTTAGCACGGATTGCAACAAGGAAATACAATCTATTAAAGAATAATTATCATAATTAAATTCCTTGAAATTCAAAATAGTGGGTTCATTGCTATGTAAAGTTTTGACCTCATCAATCCCTCTTTTACCAATTTTTGCATCAAGATCCAAAAACTCTGAATCATTGGGACGCCTTTTAACTAAAGTTGACTCATCTCCAGTCCCATCATTATCAAGATTCATATTGCAAAAAAAGATTTAATAGGAGACACTTCAATCACTTTTAGATCTTCATCCTTATTATCATGAAAACTAGAAGAACACGCTTTCACAAAGCAATCTTGTTTAGCACGCATCCTAGCGGTTCTTTCTTTGCAGTCATCAATGGAAATTATCATGGCTTTGAGAGAGTCATTGATATCATGCTTAGGTGTAATAGATCTAAGTTTCAAAGAATCAACATCAAGAGAAATTCTATCCACGTTCCTAGCCAACTCATCAATCTTAGACAATTTTTCTTCAATCAAAGCATTGAAACTCTTTTGCGAACTAATAAATTCTTTAATATTAGATTCAAATTCAGAGGGCATCTTATTATAATTTCCATAAGAATTGTTGTAGGAATTACCATAATTATGAGAGGAATTACTAGGAAACGACCTAGGATTAAAATTACCTCTATACGCGTTATTACCAAAATTTCTCCTACCAACAAAATTCACATCCATAGATTCATTATTATTCTCAATCAAAGTAGACAAAGGCATATCATTAGGATCAGAAGGAACACTCTTATTAGCAAAAAAAATCATAAGTTCATCCATCTTTCCACTCAAAAGTCAAAACATTAATTTCTTCTATTGCATGCACCTTTTTACTAGTAGATCTTTCAGTGTGCCATTGAGAATAATTAACCATAATACTATCCAGGAGTTTAGTAGCTTCTCCTAAAGTGATTTCCATAAAAGTGCCTCCCGCGACCGAATCTAAAAGATTTCTAGAAGCAAAATTCAATCCGGCATAAAAAAATTGTATAATCATCCAAAGATTCAAACCATGTGTAGGGCAATTACGTATCATTAATTTCATCCTCTCCCAAGCTTGTGCAACGTGTTCATGATCAAGTTGCTTAAAATTCATAATATCGTTTCTTAGAGAGATGATATTAGCGGGAGGAAAATACTTAGAGATAAAAGCATCTTTGCACTTATTCCATGAATCAATACTATTTTTAGGCAAAGAAGAAAACCAAGTTTTAGCACGACCTCTAAGAAAAAATGGAAATAGCTTCGATTTAACAATATCATTATCCACATCTTTCTTATTTTGCATATCACACAAATCAACAAAGTTGTTTAGATGGGTAGCGGCATCTTCACTAGGAAGGCCGGAGAATTGATCTTTCATAACAAGATTCAACAAGGCAGCATTAATTTCATAAGATTCAGAATCGGTAATAGGAGCAATCGGAGTGCTAAGAAAATCATTGTTGTTGGTATTAGAAAAGTCACACAATTTACTATTATCTTGAGCCGTTGTGACAATCAATCCAACACACAGGGAAAAGAGACGAACTAGAAAAGAGAAGGGGGACAGAAAAAGAGGGCGAATAAAACGGCAAGGGTGAAGTGGGGGAGAGGAAAACGAGAGGCAAATGGAAAATAATGTAATGTGATGGATAAGAGTTTGTGATGGGTACTTGGTATGTCTTGACTTGTGCGTAGATCTCCCCGGCAACGGTGCTAGAAGTCCTTCTTGCTACCTATTGAGCACTGCGTTGGTTTTCCCTTGAAGAGGAAATGGTGATGCAGCAAAGTAGCATAAGTATTTCCCACAGTTTTTGAGAACCAAGGTATCAATCCATTAGGAGACTACACGCAAGTCCTTCGTACCCACACAAACAAATAAGAACCTAGCAACCAACGCGATAAAGGGGTTGTCAAGCCCTTTACGGTCACTTACGAGAGTGAGATCTAATTGAGATAATAATAATAAGGTAAATATTTTTGGTACTTTTATGATATAGATTGAAAGTAAAGATTGCAAAGTAAAATAGATTTGAAACTTATATGATGGAAAATAGACCCGGGGACCATAGGTTTCACTAGTGGCTTCTCTCAAGATAGCATAAGTATTACGGTGGGTGAACAAATTACTGTCGAGCAATTGATAGAAGAGTGCATAATTATGAGAATATCTAGGCAAGATCATGTATATAGGCATCACGTCCGCGACAAGTAGACCGAAATGATTCTGCATCTACTACTATTACTCCACACATCCACCGTTATCCAGCATGCATCTAGAGAAGTAAGTTCATAAGAACAGAGTAACGCATTAGGCAAGATGACATGATGTAGAGGGATAAACTCAAGCAATATGATAAACACCCCATCTTTTTATCCTCGATGGCAACAATACAATACGTGCCTTGCTGCCCCTGCTGTCACTAGGAAAGGACACCGCAAGATTGAACCAAAGCTAAGCACTTCTCCCATTGCAAGAAAGATCAATCTAGTAGGCCAAACCAAACTTATAATTCAAAGAGACTTGCAAAGATAACTTAATCATACATAAAAGATTTCAGAGAAGAATCAAATATTGTTCATAGATAAACTTGACCATAAACCCACAATTCATCGGATCTCGACAAACACACCACAAAAAGAGTTACATCGAATAGATCTCTAAGAAGATCGAGGAGAACATTGTATTGAGATCCAAAGAGGGAGAAGAAGCCATCTAGCTAATAACTATGGACCCGAAGTTATGAAGTGAACTACTCACACATCACCGGAGAGCCCATGGAGTTGATGCAGAGGCCCTCCGTGATCGATTCCCCCTCCGGCGGAGCTCCGGAAAAGGCCCCAAGATGGGATCTCTTGGGTACAGAAGGTTGCGGCGGTGGAAATAGGGTTCCATGGTGCTCTTGGATGTTTTCGAGGTATATGGATATATATATATAGGAGGAATAAGTAGGTCGGCGGAGCCACGAGGGGCCCACGAGGGTGGAGGGCGCGCCCAGGGGGTAGGCACGCCCCCTGCCTCGTGGCCTCCTCGTTGATTGCTTGACGTCCACTCCAAGTCCTCTCGATCACGTTTGTTCCAAAAATAACTGTCCTGAAGGTTTCACTCCGTTTGGATTCCATTTGATATTCCTTTTTTGTGAAAGACTGAAATAGGCAAAAAGAATAGCAATTTGTACTGGGCCTTGGGTTAGTAGGTTAGTCCCAAAAATAATATAAAAGTGTAAAATAAAGCCCATAAACATCCAAAACAGATAATATAATAGCATGGAACAATCAA
>NC_041390.1:569783890-569875585 GCF_002162155.2 Triticum dicoccoides | reverse complement strand
TCTCCCTCTTCATTCTTCTCCTACTCCTACTAGGAAGGAGGAAACCTACTCCTACTAGGAGTAGGACTCCCCCCCTTGGGCGCGCCCTATGAGGGCCGGCCCTCCCCTCCTCCACTCCTTGATATACGGGGGAGGGGGGCACCCCATAGACACACAAGTTGATTGTTTAGCCGTGTGTGATGCCCCCTCCACAGAATTCTACCTCGGTCATATCGTTGTAGTGCTTAGGCGAAGCCCTGCATCAGTAACTTCATCATCACCGTCATCATGTCGTCGTGCTAACAAAACTCTCCCTCGGCCTGAGCTGGATCAAGAGTACAAGGGACGTCACCGAGCTGAATGTGTGCAGATCGCGGAGGTGTCGTGCGTTCGGTACTTGATCAGTTGGATCACGAAGACGTTTGACTACATCAACCGCGTTTCATAACGCTTCCGCTTTTGGTCTACGAGGGTACATAGACATATTCTCCCCCTCTCATTGCTATGCATCTCCTAGATAGATCTTGCGTGATTGTGGGAAATTTTTTGAAATACTGCATTCCCCAACAGTGGCATCCGAGCCAGGTCTATGCGTAGATGTTATATGCACGAGTAGAACACAAAGGAGTTGTCGGCGTGGGTATATACATATTGCTTGCCATTAGTAGTTGATTCTTGATTCAACGGTATTGTTGGATGAAGCGGCTCAGACCGACATTACGCGTATGCTTACGCGAGACTGGTTCTACCGACGTGCTTCACACACAGGTGGCTAGTGGGTGTCTGTTTCTCCAACTTTAGTTGACTCGGATTCAATGAACATGGTTCTTTCTGAAGATCAAAAAGCAATCACTATACCGCATTGTGGTTTTTGATGCATAGGTAAGAACGGTTCTTGCTAAGCCCGTAGCAGCCACGTAAAACTTGCAACAACAAAGTAGAGGAAGTCTAACTTGTTTTTGCAGGGCATGTTGTGATGTGATATGGTCAAGACGTGATTATATAAATTGTTGTATGAGATCATCATGTTTTGTAACACAGTTATTGACAACTAGCAGGAGCCATATGGTTGTCGCTTTATTGTATGAAATGCATTCGCCATGTAATTGCTTCACTTTATCACTAAGCGATAGTGATAGTCGTATAAGCAATAGTTGGCGAGACGACAACAATGCTACGATGGAGATCAAGGTGTCAAGCCGGTGACGATGGTGATCATGACGGTGCTTTGGAGATGGAGATCAAAGGCACAAGATGATGATGGCCATATCATATTGATAACCCACAAGTATAGGGGATCACAACAGTTTTCAAGGGTAAAGTATTCAACCCAAATTTATTGATTCGACACAAGGGGAGCCAAAGAATATTCTCAAGTATTAGCAGCTGAGTTGTCAATTCAACCACACCTGGAAACTTAGTATCTGCAGCAAAGTGTTTAGTAGCAAAGTAATATGATAGTAGTGGTAACGGTAGAAAAAGGTAACGATAGCAAAAGTAATGTTTTTGGTATTTTGTAGTGATGATAGCAATAGCAACAGAAAAGTAAATAAGCGAAGAACAATATATGGAAAGCTCGTAGGCAATGGATCGGTGATGGAGAATTATGTCGGATGCGGTTCATCATGTAACAGTCATAACCTAGGGTGACACAGAACTAGCTCCAGTTCATCAATGTAATGTAGGCATGTATTCCGAATATAGTCATACGTGCTTATGGAAAAGAACTTGCATGACATCTTTTGTCCTACCCTCCCGTCGTAGTGGGGTCCTAGCGGAAACTAAGGGATATTAAGGCCTCCTTTTAATAGAGTACTAGACCAAAACATTAACACATAGTGAATACATGAACTCCTCAAACTACGGTCATCACCGGTAAGTATCCCGATTATTGTAACCTCGTGGTTAACGGATCATAACACATAATAGGTGACTATAGACTTGCAAGATAGGATCAAGAACTCTCATATATTGATGAAAACATAATAGGTTCAGATCTGAAATCATGGCACTCGGGCCCTAGTGACAAGCATTAAGCATAGCAAAGTCATAGCAACATCAATCTCAGAACATAGTGGATACTAGGGATCAAACCCTAACAAAACTAACTCGATTACATGATAGATCTCATCCAACCCATCACAGTCCAGCAAGCCTACGAAGGAATTACTCACGCACGGCGGTGAGCATCATGAAATTGGTGTGGAGGATGGTTGATGATGACGATGGCGACGGATTCCCCTCTCCGGAGCCCTGAACGGACTCCAGATCGGCCCTCCCGAGAGGTTTTAGGGCTTGGCGGCGGCTCCGTATCGTAAAATGCGATGAATCCTTCTCTCTGATTTTTTTCTCCCTGAAACCAAATATATAGAGTTGGAGTTGAGGTCGGAGGAGCTCCAGGGGGCCCATGAGGTAGGGGGCGCGCCCCCCCACCCTCGTGGACAGGTGGTGGGCCCCCTGGTCTTCATCCTTTGCAAGGATTTTTTATTATTTCTGAATAGATGTTCCGTGAAGTTTCAGGTCATTCCGAGAACTTTTGTTTCTGCACATAAATAACCCCATAGCAATTCTGCTCCGGGTTAGTTCCATTCAAATCATGCAAGTTAGAGTCCAAAACAAGGGCAAAAGTGTTTGGAAAAGTAGATACGACGGAGACGTATCAACTCCCCCAAGCTTAAACCTTTGCTTGTCCTCAAGCAATTCAGTTGATAAACTGAAAGTGATAAAGAAAAACTTTTACAAACTCTGTTTGCTCTTGTTGTTGTAAATATGTAAAGCCAGCATTCAAGTTTTCAGCAAAGATTATGACTAACCACATTCACAATAACGCTTAGGTCTCAAGTTTACTCATATCAATGGCATAATCAACTAGCAAGCAATAATAATAAATCTCGGATGACAACACTTTCTCAAAACAATCATAATATGATATAACAAGATGATATCTCGCTAGCCCTTTCTAAGACCGCAAAACATAAATGCAGAGCACCTTTAAAGATCAAGGACTGACTAGACATTGTAATTCATGGTAAAAGAGATCCGGTCAAGTCATACTCAATGTAAACTAACAGTAATGAATGCAAATGACAATGGTGCTCTCCAACTGGTGCTTTTTAATAAGAAGATGATGACTCAACATGAAAGTAAATAGATAGGCCCTTCGCAGAGGGAAGCAAGGATTTATAGAAGTGCCAGAGCTCGGTTTTGAAATAGAGATGAATAATATTTTGAGCGGTATACTTTCATTGTCAACATAACAACCAAGAGATGGCAATGTCTTCCATGCTACACACATTATAGGCGGTTCCCAAACAGAATGGTAAAGTTTATACCCCCCCTCCACCAACAAGCATCAATCCATGGCTTACTCAAAACAACGAGTGCCTCCAACTAAGAAGAGTCCCAAGGGGAGTTTTGTTTGCAATTATTTTGATTTAGTTTGCATAAAGCATGGGACTGGGCATCCCGGTGACCAGCCACTTTCTCGTGAGTGAGGAGGGGAGTCCACTCCTCTTGAGAATAAACCGCCTAACATGGAAGATACATACAGCCCTAGTTGATACATGAGCTATTCGAGCATACAAAACATGATATTTACTTGAAGGTTTAGAGTTTGGCACATACAAATTTACTTGGAATGGTAGGTAGATACCGTATATAGGTAGGTATGGTGGACTCATATGGAATAACTTTGGGGTTTATGGAGTTGGATGCACAAGCAGTATTCCCACTTAGTGCAGGTGAAGGCTAGCAAAATACTGGGAAGCGACCAACTAGAGAGCGACAACAGTCATGAACATGCATTAAAATTATTCAACATCGAATGCAAGAATGAGTAGGATATAATCCACCATGGACATAAATATCGTGAAGGCTATGTTGATTTTGTTTCAACTACATGCGTGAACATGCACCAAGTCAAGTCACTTAAATCATTTAGAGGAGGATACCACCCTATCATACCACATCACAACCATTTTAGTAGCATGTTGGCACACAAGGTAAACCATTATAAGCTCCTAGCTAATCAAGCATGGCACAAGAAACTATGATCTCTAGTTGTCATTGCAAACATGTTTATTCATAATAGGCTGAATTAGGAACGATGAACTAATCATATTTACAAAAACAAGAGAGGTCGAGTTCATACCAGTTTTTCTCATCTCAGTCAGTCCATCATATATCGTCATAATTGCCTTTCACTTGCACGACCGAATAGTGTGAATAATAATAATAGTGCACGTGCATTGGACCAAGCTGGAATCTGCAAGCATTCAATAAACAGGAGAAGACAAGGTAATACGGGCTCTTTTGTCAGATGAACAATAATGCATATAAGAGCTACTTCAACAATTTAATCATGGTCTTCTCCTATCGACCCCCAAAGAAAAGAAAATAAATAAAACTATTTACACGGGAAAGCTCCCAGCAAGTAAAAGAAGAACAAGAAATATTTTTGGGTTTTCTTTTTAATTACTACCACAAGCATGGAAAATAAACTAATTAAAATCTACAACTATTTTTTTTGTTTTTCTTAAGGTTTATTAAACATACAAGAAGAAAGCATAAAAAGGAAATAAACTAGCATGGATGATACAATGAAAAAGTATGAGCACCGACATCTAGCAACGAGTGTGTGAACATGAATATAATCTCGGTGAGGAATACGTACTGCCCCAAGCTTAGGCTTTTGGCCTAAGTTGGTCTATGGCCACGGTTGGCCTGGCGGATATCCATAGTAATAGTTGGGGTCGTACTGCGAAGAAGAAGACTCTGATTGCCACTGGTTGGCAATCATCTCCGGATCCCACTGGTAATTAGACTGTTGTGGAGGATCACTTGTGCTTCCGACTCTGGCTCTGTGGCTGATGTAGGGTTCCGATAGGCGTGAATAGCCTCTAACGGAACAAGGTACTGGCCTGCAGATAAATCAAACAGGGAAGGAGCAGGCAGGGTAATAGTCTCAGGATGATGTTTATCAAAGAACAATTTGTATTTAAGCTCCCCTTCCCTATTCTTAACAATAAAATCGTGTGCTACCATACTCTTACAATCTAAATAAACACGAGGCAGCAATTTTTCTTCCTTCTCATAATGCCTAATAGGTATGTTAAAATGTGCAGCTAGGTGTGAAGCATAGATGCCTCCAAAGATGGGGCCCTTTGTATGGTTCAGACTTAACCGTTTAGCAATAATACCGCCCATACTAACAGAGTTATCACTGAATAAACCATGGAACAAAATAATAATATCAGGACCACTAAGGTTTCCACAGTTTCTGCGACCAATTAAGCAACGACTAGCAAATATTGCAAAGTAGCGTAAAACAGGAAAATGTATGCTAGTGATTCGTGCATCGGAAACCTTCCTCGTTTCCCCTATAGTGATGGTATCAATAAATCCATCCACATCGCCGTGATGTGGTTCCTCTGTCGTGCCCTCGAAAGGGACCAAACAAACCCGACAAAAATCATAAAGTGACATCTTCTTATGCTCATCATATAAATAAAACTCCACCGTAGGTGGTGAGCTCCTAGAATGGAAATGAAAGTTTTGCACAAAGATATTTGTGAGTAAGAGATATTGTTCACGTTGGTCATGGAGGAAGGCGGTGAGGCCTGCATTCTCAGCCAATTCATAAAAATCATCATAAATCTCGGCTGCTCTCAAGAAATCATCGGAAGGCCATTCACACGGCCGAACCTCTGCGGTGCGAGGCAGGTTATACTTGGGCTTCTGTGCCTTTTCCTTCGAGCTTCGGCTCGATGAGCCCCTCAAAAATCTCTTCATTATTTTCTGAAAAATTCTGAAAGTTTTAGTAACTTCAAAATAAAAGTGAACAAAGCTCGATAATATTGATAGCAACTACTCCTACAAGTGCCTAGAGCCTATATCATGCATCAAAACTACTTTTGACCATATAAATTTGACATGCAAGCTCAATAACAGGGTCACCTAAGCAGCACAAATTTGAAATGAATAAAGCACTAGAACAAAAACTAATTGGACCAATGGAGGAGTCACATACCAAGGAATAATCCCCCAAGCAGTTTTGTGAGAGGTGCTTTGAGCAAGGAGATCGAAAATGGCAGCAAAATGAGCTTGGACTCGGGTTTGAGCTGGATATTCGTGTTTGTGGGAGGAAGGAGTGTGTGGGTGCAAGGATAAGTGGAGGAGGGCCACTGTGGGCCCACGAGGCAGGGGGCGCGCCCAGGGGGGTAGGGGGCGCCCCTGACCCTCGTGGCCAGGTGCCAGCTCCTCCTGATGTGTTCTCAGTGCCAAATATTCTCAAATATTCTAGAAAAAAACATATTTAAATTTCAGGGCATTTGGAGAATATTTATTTTCGGGGTATTTTATATTGCACGGATAAATCAGATAACAGACGAAAACATACTATTTTTTATTTTATTTAATATAAATAACAGAAAGTAAAAGGAGGGTACAAAAGGTTGTGCCTTCTAGTTTCATCCATCTCATGATCATCAAAAGGAATCCACTAACAAGGTTGATCGAGTCTTGTCAACGAACTCATTCCGAATAACATGGAACCAGAGAAATTTCAAATAACACTATGTTTCCTCAACGGGGATATGCACATCCCTAATAACAAGAATATCATATTTCTTCTTGACAGTAGGAAGAGGAAATTCAAAACCTCCAAATATAATCGATGGAATTTTTCCAATAGAGTTGATACTATGAACTTGAGGTTGTTTTCTTGGAAAGTGCACCGTATGCTCATTACCATTAACATGAAAAGTGACATTGCCTTTAGTGCAATCAATAACAGCCCCTGCAGTATTCAAAAAGGGTCTTCCAAGAATAATAGACATACTATCGTCCTCAGGAATATTAAGAATAACAAAGTCCGTTAAAATAGTAATGTTTGCAACTACAACAGGCACA
Organism: Triticum dicoccoides; assembly: GCF_002162155.2. NCBI lineage: Eukaryota > Viridiplantae > Streptophyta > Magnoliopsida > Poales > Poaceae > Triticum > Triticum dicoccoides. The sequence continues at coordinate 569,868,697 of NC_041390.1, read as the reverse complement.
TCCTCACAAATACCGACAGGTATAGCAGTTGATTTATCAGCCATTTGCAAAGATATTTCAGTAGGTGTCAACTTATTCAAATCAAGTCTATGATATAAAGAGAGAGGCATAACACTAACACCGGCTCCAAGATCACATAAAGCAGTTTTAACATAGTTTCTTTTAATGGAGCATGGTATAGTGGGTACTCCTGGATCTCCAAGTTTCTTTGGTATTCCACCCTTAAAAGTATAATTAGCAAGCATGGTGGAAATTTCAGCTTCTGGTATCTTTCTTTTATTAGTAACAATTTCTTTCATGTACTTAGCATAAGGATTCATTTTAAGCATATCAGTTAATCGCATATGCAAAAAGATAGGTCTAATCATTTCAGCAAAGCGCTCAAAATCCTCATCATCCTTTTTCTTGGATGGTTTGGGAGGAAAAGGCATGGGTTTCTGAACCCAAGGCTCTCTTTCCTTACCATGTTTCCTAGCAACAAAGCCTTTCTTATCATAATGTTGATTCTTTGATTGTGGGTTATCAAGATCAACAACAAGTTCAATTTCTATATCATTATCATTACTAGGTTGAGCATCATCATGAACATTATTATTAACATTATCACTAGTTTCAGGTTCATTACCAGATTGTGTTTCAGCATCAGAGATAGAAATATCATTTGGATTCTCAGGTGTTTCAATAACAGGTTCACTAGAAGCATGCAAAGTCCTATCATTTTTATTTTTCTTCCTTTTAGAAGGACTAGGTGCATCTATATTATTTCTCTGAGAATCTTGCTCAATTCTCTTAGGGTGGCCTTCAGGATACAAAGGTTCCTGAGTCATTCTACCACATCTAGTCATAACTCTAACAGCATTATCATTATCCTTTCTATTCAATTCATTGAGCAAATCATTTTGAGCCTTAAGTACTTGTTCTACTTGAGTGGTAACCATAGAAGCATGTTTACTAATAAGTTTAAGTTCACCTTTGACGTTAGCCATATAATCACCCAAGTGTTCAAGCATATTTGAATTGTATTTCAATTGTCTACCAAAATAAGCATTAAAATCTTCTTGCTTAACCATAAATTTATCAAACTCATCTAAGCATGGGCTAGCAAATTTAGTAAATGGGATTTCAGCTTTATCATATCTATAGAGAGAATTTACCTTTACTACCTATGTCGGGTTATCAGGACCATGTATTTCTTCAATAGGTGAGGGATTAAGATCATATGTTTCTTCATCAGGCGGTAAATTAAGACCGTGTATTTCTTAAATAGGAGGTAAATTCTTAACATCTTCAGCTTTAATACCTTTTTCTTTCATAGATTTCTTTGCCTCTTGCATATCTTCAGGACTGAGAAATAGAATACCCCTCTTCTTCGGAGTTGGTTTAGGAGTAGGCTCGAGAATTGGCTCAGGAGCTGGCTCAAGAAGTGTCCAATTATTTTCTTTTGTCAACATATTATTCAATAGAATTTCAGCTTCATCCGGTGTTCTTTTCCTGAAAACAGAACCAGCACAACTATCTAGGTAATCTCTGGAAGCATCGGTTAGTCCATTATAAAAGATATCAAGTATTTCATTTTTCTTAAGAGGATGATCAGGCAAAGCATTAAGTAACTTGAGAAGCCTCCCCAAGCTTGTGGGAGACTCTCTTCTTCAATTTGCACAAAATTATATATATCCCTTAAAGCAGCTTGTTTCTTATGAGCAGGGAAATATTTAGGAGAGAAGTAATAAATCATATCCTGGGGACTACGCACACAACCAGGATCAAGAGAATTAAACCATATCTTAGCATCACCCTTTAATGATATAAAAGTAGCGAGTTCTCTCATCATTAGTGAACAGGGCGGCTATATCATTTAATTTAGTAAGATGTGCCACAACAGTTTCAGATTCATAGCCACGAAAAGGATCAGATTCAACCAAAGTAATTATATCAGGATCAACAGAGAATTCATAATCCTTATCAGTAACATAGATAGGTGAAGTAGCAAAAGCAGGGTCAGGTTTCATCCTAGCATTTAGAGATTGCTTATTCCATTTAGCTAATAACCTCTTGAGTTCGTATCTATCTTTGCAAGCTAAAATAGCTAAAGCAGCTTCTTTTTCAAAAACATAACCCTCAGGAATAATAGGTGAGTCTTCATCATCACTTTCATCAATATTATCAGATTCAATATTTTCATTCTCTCTAACCCTTGCAAGTTGTTCATCAAGAAATTCACCAAGTGGCACAGTAGTATCAAGCATAGAAGTAGTTTCATCATAAGTATCATGCATAGCAGAAGTGGCATCATCAATAACATGTGACATATCAGAATGAATAGCAGAAGCAGGTTTAGGTGTCGCAAGCTTACTCAAAACAGAAGGTGAATCAAGTGCAAAGCTAGATGGCAGTTCCTTACCTCCCCTCGTAGTTGAGGGATAAATCTTGGTTCTTGGATCTTTCAAGTTCTTCATAATGATAAGCAGATATAAATCCCAAGTGACTCAAAGAATAGAGCTATGGTCCCCGGCAACGGTGCCAGAAAATAGTCTTGATAACCCACAAGTATAGGGGATCGCAACAGTTTTCGAGGGTAAAGTATTCAACCCAAATTTATTGATTCGACACAAGGGGAGCCAAAGAATATTCTCAAGTATTACCAGCTGAGTTGTCAATTCAACCACACCTGGAAACTTAGTATCTGTAGCAAAGTGTTTAGTAGCAAAGTAATATGATAGTAGTGGTAACGGTAGCAAAAGGTAACGATGGCAAAAGTAATGTTTTTGGTATTTTGTAGTGATGATAGCAATAGCAACGGAAAAGTAAATAAGCGAAGAACATTATATGGAAAGCTCGTAGGCAATGGATCGGTGATGGAGAACTATGCCGGATGCGGTTCATCATGTAACAGTCATAACCTAGGGTGACAAAGAACTAGCTCCGGTTCATCAATGTAAAGTAGGCATTTATTCCAAATATAGTCATACGTGCTTATGAAAAAGAACTTGCATGGCATCTTTTGTCCTACCCTCCCGTGGCAGCGGGGTCCAAGCGGAAACTAAGGGATATTAAGGCCTCCTTTTAATAGAGTACCGGACCAAAGCATTAACACATAGTGAATACATGAACTCCTCAAACTACGGTCATCATCGGTAAGTATCCCGATTATTGTCACTTCGGGGTTAACGGATCATAACACATAATAGGTGGCTATAGACTTGCAAGATAGGATCAAGAACTCTCATATATTGATGAAAACATAATAGGTTCAGATCTAAAATCATGGCACTCAGGCCCTAGTGACAAGCATTAAGCATAGCAAAGTCATAGCAACATCAATCTCAGAACATAGTGGATACTAGGGATCAAACCCTAACAAAACTAACTCGATTACATGATAGATCTCATTCAACCCATCACTGTCCAGCAAGCCTACGATGGAATTACTCACGCACGGCGGTGAGCATCATGAAATTGGTGATGGAGGATGGTTGATGATGACGTTGGCGACGGATTCCCCTCTCCGGAGCCCCGAACGGACTCCAGATCAGCCCTCCCGAGAGGTTTTAGGGCTTGGCGGCGACTCCGTATCGTAAAACACGATGAATCCTTCTCTCTGAATTTTCTCTCCCCGAAACCAAATATATAGAGTTGGAGTTGAGGTCATAGGAGCTCCGGGGGGCCCACGAGGTTGGGTGGCGCGCCCCCCACCCTCGTGGACAGGCGGTGGGCCCCTGGTCTTAATCTTTTGCAAGGATTTTTTATTATTTTCGAATAGATGTTCCGTGAAGTTTCAGGTCATTCCGAGAACTTTTGTTTCTGCACATAAATAACACCATAGCAATTCTGCTGAAAATAGTGTCAATCCGGGTTAGTTCCATTCAAATCATGCAAGTTAGAGTCCAAAACAAGGGCAAAAGTGTTTGGAAAAGTAGATACGACAGAGACGTATCACATATCACTTATATCGATTGCATGTGATGTTTATCCTTTATGCATCTTTTTTTAGTACGGCGGTAGCATTATAAGGTGATCTCTCACTAAATTTCAATGTATAAGTGTTCTCCCTGAGTATGCACCGTTGCTACAGTTCGTCGTGCCGAGACACCACGTGATGATCGTGTGTGATAAGCTCTACGTTCACATACAATGTGTGCAAGCCAGTTTTGCACAAGCAGAATACTCGGGTTAAACTTGACGAGCCTAGCATATGCAGATATGGCCTTGGTTTATTGAGACCAAAAGGTCGAGCGTGAATCATATAGTAGATATGATCAACATAGTGATGTTCATCATTGAAAACTACTCCATCTCACGTGATGATCGGACATGGTTTAGTTGATATAGATCACGTGATCACTTAGATGATTAGAGGGATGTCTATCTAAGTGGGAGTTCTTAAGTAATATGATTAAATGAACTCTAATTTATCATGAACTTAGTACCTGATAGTATTTTGCATGTCTATGTTGTTGTGGATAAATGGCCCGTGCTGTTGTTCCGTTGAATTTTAATGCGTTCCTAGAGAAAGCTAAGTTGAAAAATGATCGTAGCAACTATACGGACTGGGTCCGTGATGACCCACAAGTATAGGGGATCTATCGTAGTCCTTTCGATAATTAAGAGTGTTGAACCCAACGAGGAGGAGAAGGAAATGATAAGCGGTTTTCAGCAAGGTATTCTCTGCAAGCACTGAAATTATAGGTAACAGATAGTTTTGTGATAAGATAATTTGTAACGAGCAACAAGTAACAAAAGTAAATAAAATGCAGCAAGGTGGCCCAATCCTCTTTGTAGCAAAGGACAAGCCTGGACAAATTCTTATATAGAGAAAAGCGCTCCCGAGGACACATGGGAATTATCGTCAAGCTAGTTTTCATCACGTTCATATGATTCGCGTTTGATACTTTGATAATTTGGTATGTGGGTGGACCGGTGCTTGGGTACAACCCTTACTTGGACAAGCATCCCACTTATGATTAACCTCTATTGCAAGCATCCGCAACTACAACAAAAGTATTAAGGTAAACCTAACCATAGCATGAAACATATGGATCCAAATCAGCCCCTTGCGAAGCAACGCACACTACAAGGATACCCCCTATAAAGCAACGCAAATTCTACAACATTTTAACTATATGCTGTAAGTTTCGCAATAGATACAGATATAAGCGTTGAAGGATATGTGTTCCAGATTTACATTTACAGCTCATGACTCTACACATGAAAAAAGAGAGGAGAGAGATGCGCTAAAAACTGAGCTCCCGTTCTAAAAAAAGGGTACAGAGGTCCCAATTACCCTCATCTCTCCTAAACCGCTGCCACCCACCACCTCGTCCCCATCCTTCGACCCACCTCGCCGCCGGCCCTCCCCCTCGCCTCCTCCCACCTTGCAGCATCGGAGGCCGCCGGATCCTCCGCGTCCCCCACGCACCAATCCCTCTCGCGTCCCATCCCTCTTTCCTCACACGGCTCCTCGTTGCGCCATCAGCGGTGGCTAATTCAGGCGACGTCCGGCGAGTCCCATGACTGCGAAGCACAGCTCGAGGTCCCCTCGCACCGCCGAGCTTTCCCATCCGGCTAGATCCGGCACTCGCGGCCACCAAATCCCACCCGTGACCCTCCCCCCATGGCTAGGGTTTCGGGCATCGGCTCCGGCGCTGTAGGCCATCTCGTCCTCATCTCGTCCAGCGAGTGTGTCCCCTCCCCATGCTTCGTCCTCTCTCTCCCCCTTTCTCTAACTTCTGCGCTTCTCTTCTTCTATACACGTGCAGGGAGGAATCGCCAGTGGACAACCTTGCTGCTACTTAGGACAAAGCAGACATGGAGCTTCCTCCTCTTCTTCCTCCTCTAGCTTCATGTGAGTTGGTCCACTCCTCTCTGCTCTGATCCGTGGCACATCAGGAACAATTGTTTTTCTGGTGGTGTTAGGATTTACCACTGTTTGGGCTTAAGTGCCTGCTGCTTGAGGTCAATTTGATGTTGCTGCTAGGAACACATATTCGAAGACTCACACTTTTCAATCCTCTCTTCTTCCAATCCACCATATCTCTCCCTGGGCTGATTAAAGCATTATTGCCTTGATGGTTGTTGCAGCAGAATTGGAAGTCCAGCGACGATAACTTAATTAAAGCAGATGGGGAGCAATGAGGCTACCGTGCAGTTGTACGGCGGCCTAGTAGGGAGGCAATTAAACACCCCACAACTCTGTTCTGGATCATTAGCCGTTACTCCTGCCCTGACCCTGGCGAGTAAGCCCTTATCACAAGATTTCATGATGTGTTATGTAGCTAGCTAGAGCGTTGAATTCTTCGTGAAAGCCCAATGAATTTTCTTGATATAGATTAGCTGATGAAGTAATCGGTTAGGTATATGTGTTTCTATGAGCACCGTTGTTGACCCCGTTATTTCCTGTATGGAGTGGAGAAGAGTCACAAGGGAGTGGACTTCAGGGCCTCTAGTGGCAATACGAAATCCTGCTTTCAGGTTGTATTTCCTATGTCAATAACTGAAACACCAGCCACCAAGTTGACTATTGATATTAATAGCTCAATTTATAGCTGATTTTTGATCTCAGTCCATGCTCATCAAAGTAATTAATTAGTTGATTTTTGCATATACAGGATTTAAGAACTTTACATCATTTTGTATGTATACCCACCAGAACTCCAGTTAACTTCCTGGTATATTTTATATATCTTCTGAGTTTCAGCATTAAGATAAGCAATGATGCTGAGACATTACATAATTTTCTATAATGTGATGTTTAGCATATCAGCTTCCCATTTTCTTGAAATAATGTGTAACGTTGTGCATAACTTTTACTTGGTTTTGATAGTTAGAATACAATCCTACTGACGATGCAAAAGTTATGCTAATAGCAAGGAGTACTTGATTTGTACAGGTTCATGTTTACATCATAGATTGATCGATGAGGTTTCAATATAAAACGAAACATTCCTATACAATCATTAGTATGGGAGCAATATTCTAAACATTTTTATGTAACAACATGTATATCGTTCCTCTGCAGTTTCATTATTTGGATTTCAGAGCCGTGGCTTGCAGAAAACATAATAAGGTAATTAAGCTACTTTCCAGAATATGCTGGATTGGATAAATGCTGAGTAATGATGTGTGGTTCTGAAAGCACCCCTTAATTTTGTTCCAAAATTGGCGTATTTTCCACCCTTTTCATGTTCTGAAACAATAAAAGATGCGTGTGGGCTTTTTGAATTACGTTAGCTGTATGTCTTATGCAAATTGTACACACTCCAATTAAAGAGTTGTTGTGATTAGTCATGGTCAGTGTGTATATACCGTTCTGTGTGAAACGTATGTAGCTTTAGAGAAACTGTAAGCATGTCTCCATCATTTCTTAACAATTTCATATTTAGGTTCTTCTGGCTGTCTATATATACTGCATAAACAATGACTTTGTCTGGACTAATTTATTTTTACACAAACACGAATTACCATCGTAACCAGATTGATGTGTTGAATAACTTATTGAGCCCCTTTACCACAAATGATGTCTAACTAATAATGTTTAAATTATGTTTCTATTTGTACTCTATTATATTTTACTCATGCTTGGACTAGGATCTCATGAGGAAGTGGGAGAAGGAACGACAACAATTGGTGTAGGTTCGTGTTGCTCCAACAAATTTCACACCACATGCCGTACAAAATGTGCATCTTTGTCCCATTTGATATGTTCAACATTGGAAGCAATCAGAGCAAATGTTAACAAGTATGCAATGATCAATGATTTCTGCCATACACTAAGGCGCCCATATTAGCCTCATATAGTTTAAGTATGTAACCTGAACCCCTCAACACTTGAGGTAAGTTATGAATCCATTTCCATCTATATATGCTAGTAATTTGTTATGTAACACAAAGATTACATGCCCTTCCACATTTGTACGTGACTAGTAACCTGCCTTTACCACTACTTGCATCATTTCAATTCATTGTGTTAATAATTCATTTTGTTTTTTCTTTGTAGATTCAGAAGATATGGATGATTAGATGGGTGTGTGACAAGTATGCTGCAATGATGATGATGTTCCGGTTCATGATGATGCAGATTGATGCTTTTAGTTTTAGTTAAGTTGTAGGGATGTTGATCCTGTTGGATGATGTTCCTCTGTTAAGTTTTACATAAGTTGTAGGGATGTCAGGAAAATATTTAGGTTATGCATCACATTGGGATGATGTTCCTCCTGTAATATCTGTAATTGTAATCCAACATTTTTATCCAATATATGATTTCTTCCTCTTGTGAGTATATTCTCTTATTATTTTGTTCACTGTGTGGAGCATATTCAATACATAATTATCACCATTATGTGGAGCATTGGTTTAATTGAAGGCAATATATATATATATATAATAATATTCACATATATATGTACAACACCTCAAGCGTTGCAAATTCTTTGTTTCCAAACAATGAAATTTGGATTCTTGTATAGTAAGCACCAACATATAGAAGTGTAGTAAAGGTTGGTTTTATCTGTTGTACTCTTGCAATGGTCCCTTTTACCAACGGCTGTATAAGCGTTGCATTATGTTCTAGCAACATTGGATAAGGCAACACATCCCAAACCGCTGGTAAAGACACTAGCAACGCATATATGGACTTTTAGATACAAAAACAAGCATTGCTACATGGGGGTTCCTGTTGTAGTGGCATAAACTAGGGTTGAAGCTTCTGTCACTCTAGAAACCCATCATCTACTTATTACTTCCCAATGCCTTCCTCTAGGCCCAAATAATGGTGAAGTGTCATGTAGTCGACGTTCACATAACACCACTAGAGGAGAGACAACATACATCTCATCAAAATATCGAACGAATACCAAATTCACATGGCTACTAATAGCAAGACTTCTCCCATGTCCTCAGGAACAAACGTAACTACTCACAAAGCATATTCATGTTCATAATCAGAGGGGTATTAATATGCATATAGGATCTGAACATATGATCTTCCACGAAATAAACCAACTAGCATCAACTACAAGCAGTAATTAACACTACTAGCAACCCACAGGTACCAATTCCAGACTTAGAGACAAGAATTGGATACAAGAGATGAACTAGGGTTTGAGAGGAGATGGTGCTGGTGAAGATGTTGATGGAGATTGACCCCCTCCCGACGAGAGGATCGTTGGTGATGACGATCGTGATGATTTCCCCCTCCCGGAGGGAAGTTTCCCCGGCAGAACAGCTCCGTCGGAACCCTAGATTGGTTCCGCCAAGGTTCCGCCTCATGGCGGCGGAGTCTCGTCCCGAAAGCTTGCTTATCATTTTTTCCTCATCGAAAGACTCCATATAGCAGAAGATGGACATCGGAGGGCTACCAGGGGGCCCACGAGGCAGGGTGGCGCGCCCAGGTGGTAGGGCGCGCCTCCCACCATCGTGGGCAGGGTGTGGCCCCCCTCCGGAACTTCTTGCGCTCAGTATTTTTTATATATTCTAAAAATGACTTCCGTGAAGTTTCAGGACTTTTGGAGTTGTGCAGAATAGGTCTCTAATATTTGCTCCTTTTCCAGCCCAGAATCCCAGCTGCCGGCATTCTTCCTCTTTATGTAAACCTTGTAAAATAAGAGAGAATAGGCATAAGTATTGTGACATAATGTGTAATAACAGCCCATAATGCAATAAATATCGATATAAAAGCATGATGCAAAATGGACGTATGAACTCCCCCAAGCTTAGACCTCGCTTGTCCTCAAGCGAAAGCCGGAATCGAAAAATATGTCCACATGTTTAGAGATAGAGGTGTCGATAAAAATAAAATACGAACATGAGGGCATCATGATCATTCTTAGAACAACAACTTATACAATTCTTGTCATATGATCTCTTATGCTAGAGTAACAATTATATCACAATTTCAAGTATGAATCATAAACTTCATTGAAAACTAACAAACTATAATCTCAGTCATTGGAGCAATTGCAATTTATCATAACATAGGAAAGAGTCAATATAAGAGCTTTTCAGCAAGTCCACATACCCAACTATCATATAGTCTTTCACAATTGCTAACACTCACGCAATACTTATGGGTATGGAGTTTTGTAGCGACCCGACCTCAGACGGTCAAGTCTCTGTGCTTAAGTGTCATCCCTGGATCGGTATGCTGACACACACAGTACTCGAGGATTTATAACAGAGGTAAACCACATGTATAAAGTAACGTGAATACTATTACCTCAATCCAAATAGCGGAAGTAACAACAAGGTTGTGGATTCCCATCAACACCAACGGCAAAGTTGAGTGTAGAAATCGTAACCCTAAAGTATCACTTACTTGTCGTAAGATAATCCTGCAACATGAGACGTTGCAGCCACAAAGAGTCGGTACATTGAATGTACTGGCAAATTCACACCAGAGGATAATGATGAATAATAGCTATCACTACATGCATATATGGCTGGTGGAAAAGCTCTATGGTTATAATGTTTTTGCGAAAAGCCAATTTTTCCCTACTACAAAGGAATATATTTTATTTAACTACAAAGTTGGTTGATAACTATTGAGAAGGTTCCTCCAACTCAATCCCAAAATAATAATCATTAACCCAATCAAGTTGATTAAATAGAGTGTTGAGATCAACATGAATATCCAAAGACCAGAGACTCAAAATTGTCCATAACCGGGGACACGGCTAACCATGATTAGTTTATACACTCTGCAGAGGTTTGCGCACTTTTCCCCATAAGACTCGATCGCCTCTGTTGGATTTATCGCACTACATGGTGTTTGAGAAACGGATGACCGAGACACAGTCTTTCAGAAACATTAACTCTCTACTCCGGGCAGACCATACCAAACCTACAACCCTCTACCTGCTGATCCACCTCTTCAAGAGCTTCACGTAACTTACTCAACTATGCTAGAGCCCATAATAGCTTGTGGCTGCACACAGAAGTTTCTAGCATGAATAATCTTATGATCCCTTTGAGCCTGGGTGGCGGTCCATAGGAAAATAACACGGGTACTTCGGGATTTCCAAAAATACAGGCAACACTGGGTACTCCAGGTGCCTCAATCCACCCAGATGTGTATTTAAGTTGCCACCTTAAGTTGAACCATTAATTAACAATCTCACATCTGTCATGGATTTCACTCACCCAAACCACGTCTACGAGCATAGCATAGCAAATTAAGCAACGCGTAGAATTAACTCCCAAGGGTTTGAATGTAACAGGGTAATAGGTTCTACCTCATCAACTACTTCCCAACCCACATGTTAAAATCACATCCTAACCATGCAATGTTTGAGGATTGGAACTAATGCATAAAAACTGGGTGATAAAGGGGTATGATCAAAGTGTTAACTTGCCTGCAATGTTGATGAAGATGATTCGCACACAAAACTCTTGATAGTTCTACTCGTCACACTCCGGTCAATCTATCGTAAGCAAGCAATATAACCACACATAAGCAATCACTCGGAAGATCGGGAAGAACGAAGAAGACATTTCAGAAAACATCAAAACCAAGCAAATAACTCTTGCAACATAAAACAATTTCTAACAGTGCCAAAGTTATGTGAATTTGGCCTTAGCAGAAAGTTTAGGTCAAGAGCTTCGATTTGCAAAAAGAATCAACTAAATCGGAGTTACGAAACTCAAGTTATGTTCAAAAGAAGTTTGAATATGAATCTGAACAAAATTCGAAATTTGAAAATTTCAAAAAGTTGATGTGACAGGTTCACTAGATAGGTGAAAACAAGACGAAGCTATAGGCGCTGGTTTCAACTAATTTGGATAAACGAGTGAAAAGTTATGGCTATTTGAAAAATCAGGACCAAGCTGTTTTACGAAAGAAAAATAGCTACTATTAAGGTCTAACGTATAAATATGTAGACTAATTGATAATATAATCATTCTATCGTATTAGTCAAAAAAATAAACTATGGAAGTATAAGAAGAAAAAAAAACAAAGAAAGATACCTTTATAAGACAGAGAAAAGATGACATTGAAGAGAAGAGACAATTTTCAGAAGTCGTGCAGGAGAGGAGAAAAATATTTTTCTTAAATGAATCTAGTCAAACCAAAATATTGATTTAATCCTAATCGGATGATTTTTTGGAGGCTGTATGGGTCTATATTTATTGATGGAAAAGATGTTTAAGAGTCAAAGGCTAGGCAATGTGGGATTAAACATAGATGAAAATATACGAAATAAAGAAGAAAAGAGGCGGATGGGCCTAAAGGCCTTCGGCCGGCCGCACGCGCACGCTGCGGCAGCCGTTTTTAAAAACAAAAAAACAAAATCGGCCTAAGAGAAAAAAAATGAAAAGGCTGGCTGGGCCTAGCCCATTGAAGAGAGAAAAAAAACAATGGAGCGCCAGAAGCTACTATACTGCGCATGTAGGCGATAAATAAATATGGGCCGCACATACAGTTTTTTTAAATAGAAACAGAAGGAAAACCGAATAGCAAAGATAAAACAAAAAATTTATATAGGCATATAATATACCAAAATTTGCAGAAAAAGATTTTCTACAACATGGACATTTTTATAATGCCGCATAAAATCCACACAAATTTAGATAATTCAAAGAGTGCTACTGGTCTAATAAAATCCAAATAAAATCATTTTAAAAATATCAAAATGATTTAAAATTTATTTCTCTCCAATTTTCTGTTGTAGGGAAGCATGTTACCCTAATTTCCATATATTTTATTTTTGGATAAAAATAATTTGAATAAAACTCAAATAACTCCAAATTGAAAATAAATTCAAAGGAACTTTGAATTTAATTCTTTGAAACTCCCAACTCATATTTCATATAATTTGAAGAAGTCATTTTATCTTCTCTCATGAAAATCATTGAGCTGCATGAAGTTTATGAATTGAAATATTTCCAAATGAAATTCAATTATTTTAAAATACCCTTTCATTGAATTTAAATGGAAGAAGCCATATCATCTTCGCTCAAGAGTTTTATATTTGAAAAGAATTTGAATTCATGGAGATCAGAAAGCAAATATGAAAGTTCGGGAAAGTCCTTTTATTCCCTCTCATTTAACTTTTAAAAAGTTTCGAATTCACTCACTTTCAGACAATCAATCAAACAATCAATCAAATCTATCTATTTATTATAACATTCCAAAATTTAGAATTTTGGGATGTTACAAGTTTTAATCGGACACAGAGAAAGATAGGGGCTTATAGTTTTGCCTCCCAATATTTTACCTCAAGGGTAATGTCAACAATAATAGTTCATGCAAACTCACATCCAATTAGCCATATATATCAGGATCTTTCCAACATGTTATGCTTGCCAAAAGATAAAATTTAAAAAGGAAGGGTGAAGATCACCATGACTCTTATGCAAGGTAGGAGATAAAAGTAAAAGATAGGCCCTTCGCAGAGGGAAGCAGAGGTTGTCATGCGCTTTTATGGTTGGATGCACAAAATCTTAATGTGAAAGAACGTCACTTTATATTGCCACTTGTGATATGGACCTTTATTATGTATTCTGTCGCTTTTATTTCTTCCATATCACACGATCGTATAAAGCTCATTTTCTCCCACACTAATAAGTCATACATATTTAGAGGGCAATTTTTTATTGCTTGCACCGATGACAACTTACTTGAGGGATCTTACTCAATCCATAGGTAGGTATGGTGGACTCTCATGGCAAAACTGGTTTAAGGGTGCTTGGAAGCACAAGTAGTATCTCTAATTGGTGCAAAGAATTTGGCTAGCATGAGGGGGAAAGGCAAGCTCAATCATGTTGGATGATCCATGACAATATAATTTATCTCAGATGTAAGAAAACATGACCCATTACGTTGTCTTCCTTGTCCAACGTCAACCCTTTAGCATGTCATATTTTAATGAGTGCTCACAATCATAAAAGATGTCCAAGATAGTGTATTTATATGTGAAGACCTCTCTTTCTTTATTACTTCTTATTAATTGCAACGATGACCAAAACTATATTTGTCAACTCTCAACAACTTTTAATCATCACACTCTTTATATGTGAGCTCATTACTCTCCATAAGATCCATATGATCTCTTTTATTTCTTTTTATTATTTCTCTTTTATTTTATTCACTCAAGATCATGGCGAAATAATCAAGCCCTTGACTCAACACTAATCTTTATTATATATAGCTCACAAACTCAATTACATAGAAGGATCATAAAGCAAAACTCACAACTAGATCATACTAAAACTTTATTCTACTAGATCAAGATAATATCAAAAGGATCGAACTAGGAAAAACGGTAAAGATAAAAGTGATGGTGAAACGATACCGGGGCACGCCCCAAGCTTGGCAGGTGCCAAGGGGAGTGCCCATACCATATACTCAATTCTTCTTTGTTGGTTAAGGAGGTGGAGTTATTGATGATGGATAGTCGCACATTGAGCGTAGGAGGTCCTCCAACTTGCGGATAATGCCCTTGAGTGCGATGATATGCTCCTTCAACAAAATATTTTCACGTGTGAGATACTTGTTTTGTATACGGGATAACTCAATCATCTTGAAAGCCTCGATCTCAGTTGGGGTAAGAAGATTGTGATCAAGTTGAAGGATGTCTTCTACTGCCGGAACTTGGTCCTCCGTGGTCTTCTTGATCCCTTCATCCTTGTTGATCTCCATAGGTTCTTCCCTCTTCAGCTCTATCTTCATTAGCCAAGGATTGTTGCCACCATTGTTGGAGGAGCGAGATGACATAATGCCTGGCCTTGACAACAGCTCGAAACAAAGACGAGAGATATTTGCGTGATACGGGATTCAAAACCTCCGGGAGATTATATAATGATTTTTTACCGACCAAACAACGTAACGTGCTAGAAAACGGAGTCCGGAGAGCACACGAGGTGCCCACGAGGTAGGGGGCGCGCCCTCCACCCTCGTGGAGCCCTCGTGTCCTTCCCGGACTGCTTCTTATTTTTCTATTTTTATAAATATTCCAAAACGGAGGAAAATTGCCATTAGAACTGTGTTGGAGTCGGTTTACTTACCGTACCACATACCTATTCCTTTTCGGAGTCTGAAACGTTCCGGAAAGTGTCCCTTATGTATTCCTCCGGGGTTAGGGTTTCAATAACATTGGTTTCAACATTTATAGGATTACCTGAGATATAATGTTTAATTCTTTGACCGATCATCACCTTCGGATTTGTGCCTTCGAAGTTGTTGATTTTTATGGAAGCGAAACGATAGACCTCCTCGATAACGTAAGGACCTTACCATTTAGAGAGAAGTTTTCCTGCAAAAAATCTTAAATGAGAGTTGTATAGAAATACATAATCACCTACATTAAACTCACGCTTTTGTATTCTTTTGTCATGCCATCTTTTAACTTTTTCTTTAAATAATTTAGCATTCTCATAGGCTTGGGTTCTCCATTCATCAAGTGAGCTAATGTCAAATAACCTCTTCTCACCGGCAAGTTTGAAGTCATAATTGAGGTCTTTAATATCCCAATAAGCCTTATGTTCTAGTTCGAGAGGTAAGTGACATGCTTTTCCATAAACCATTTTATACGGAGACATACCCATAGGATTTTTATATGCAGTTCTATAGGCCCATAATGCATCATCAAGTTTCTTGGACCAATTCTTTCTAGATCTATTAACAGTCTTTTGCAAAATTTATTTGAGTTCTCTATTGCTCAATTCTACTTGACCACTAGACTGTGGGTGATAAGGAGATGCAATTTTACGGAAAGCACCATGAATAAAATGTGAACCACCATCAGTCATTAAATATCTAGGGACTCCAAACTTTGGAAAAATAACTTCTTTAAGCATCTTAATAGAGGTGTTATGATCAGCACTACTAGTTGGAATAGCTTCTACCCACTTAGTAACGTAATCAACAGCAACTAAAATATGTGTGTATCCATTGGAGGCAGGAAAAGGTCCCATATAATCAAAGCCCCAAACATCAAATGGTCCAATAACAAGTGAATAATTCATAGGCATTTCTTGATGTCTACTAATATTACCAATTCTTTGACATTCATCACAAGATACAACAAACTTACGGGCATCCTTAAAGAGAGTAGGCCAATAAAAACCAGATTGCAATACCTTATGTGCAGTTCTATCTCCAGCGTGGTGTCCTCCATAAGCTTCGGAGTGACACTTGCGTAGGATCTGTTCCTGTTCATGCTCAAGTACACAATGTCTAATAACACTATCTACTCCTTCTTTATAAAGATGTGGGTCATCCCGAAAGTAATGTCTCAAATCATAGAAAAAATTTTTCTTTTGCTGGTATGTGAAACTAGGTGGTATAAATTTAGCAACAATATAATTAGCATAATCAGCATACCATGGAGCAGTACGAGAAGCATTTATGAGATTTAATTGTTCATCAGGAAAGCTATCATCAATAGGTAGTGGGTCATCAAGAACATTTTCCAACCTAGACAAGTTATCTGCAACGGGGTTCTCAGCTCCCTTTCTATCGATAATATGCAAATCAAATTCGTGTAGCAAGAGAACCCATCTAATGAGTCTAGGTTTAACATCTTTCTTTTCCATAAGATATTTAATAGCAGCATGATCTGTGTGAATAGTTACTTTAGAATCAACAATATAAGGTCTGAACTTATCACAAGCAAATACAACTGCTAAGAATTCTTTTTCAGTAGTAGCATAATTTCTCTGAGCATTGTCTAGAGTTTTACTAGCATATTGAATAACATTTAATTTCTTATCAACTCTTTGGCCTAGAACAACACTTATAGAATAATCACTAGCATCACACATAATTTCAAAGGGTAAATTCCAAACAGGTGGCTGAACAATAGGTGCAGAGATCAATGCTCTCTTAAGTATTTCAAATTCTTCTACGCAATCATCATAAAAAACAATGGTATATCTTTTTGTAATAAATTAGTCAGAGGCCGAGAAATTTTTGAGAAGTCCTTAATGAACCTCCTATAAAAACCGGCATGACCAAAGAAACTTCTTATACCTTTGATGTCCTTGGGACATGGCATTTTTTCAATAGCATCAACCTTAGCTTTATCAACTTCAATACCTCTTTCAGAAACTTTATGCCCCAAGACAATACCTTCATTAACCATAAAGTGGCACTTCTCCCAATTCAGGACAAGGTTAGTTTCTTCACATCTCTGCAAAACTCGATCAAGGTTGCTTAAGAAATCATCAAAAGAGGATCCATAGACGGAGAAATCGTCCATGAAAACCTCACAAATCTTTTCACAAAAGTCAGAGAATATAGCCATCATGCTGTGACGCCCGGATAATTAAGCTACAGTAATCCACGCTAATGATGCCACGTCACCACAGTTACTGTTGTTAAACTCGTGATGATTCGAAACCCTTTCAAGGTTCAAATTCAAATTAATGTCAACAATAAAAGTTTTCAAAAGTTAAAACAAAAATGTTCGGGCAGTGCCAAAAATGGCACAGGTAATTATGGTGTAGAAGACGCAATTTTATAAAATACCTAAATGCCCTAAATTAAATAAAACAGAAAAAAAATACAAAACAGAAACAAAAAAAAGCCCCCCCTGGACCAGACGGCCCAGCTCGCAGCCAGGCCGGCCCACCTGGCCATCCGGCCGACCCGGCCCGTTCCCCCGGTCGCTCTCCCCATTTTCTGTTCCCCCGACCAGGGTCGGAACAGGGGCGTGCTTCCGCCGGACCCCCTCGCCGGCGTCGAGGAGGGGATAAGATTGCCACACCCCCGCCCCCTCGATCCCGCCTCCCACTCACCCCGCTCTCTCTCTCGGTGCCTGCGCCTCCCCTCCCCCAGATCCACCTCTCCCCTCTCCTCTCGCCCGATCCCGAGCGCGCTCGCTCCCATGGCCGTGGCCGTCACGTAGACGTGGCCACCGTCCTCCCCGCACCGTGCCCACGCGTCATCGGGCTCCCTCGTCGCCCGCCTCGTCGTCCCCTACCGTTGATTCGAGCTCCACACCGTCGTAGCGTCGTGGACGAGGTCGTCTTCAACCTACGGACACCGAGCTCCACCGCGTCGGATTCCGCCTCGTCTCTGCGCTCCCGTTCACCGCGGGCCTTTCGTGTGCCACTCTGTGAGCTCCACCCCCTTCTTCTCCCCGTCCTTACTTAATTTCCATGCCATAGCTAGTCGTGCGCGACGCACCACCATTGCCGGGCTACGGCTCCGCCGTCAAGCTCGCCGTCGCGGTCACCGCACGCGCGACTCTCGTCCGACCGCGTAACCGTGCTCACTGCACCACCGCGACACCGTAGCACCCTCCAGTACACCCCCTCGTGCCTCCTAACGCCATCCCCGACGAGCGCCCGAATGCTTCACCGCGGTGCTCGCCGCCGGCAAGGCTCTGGTGACCTTTTGGTCACGGGCTCAACCCCGCTGCATTCCCCACGCCGCGTAGGCCTTGCCCCGCTCTCCGGTTTGCCCAAAACCGCCCCATATCATCGTTGTTCTCGCTCTCCCGGAGCACCTCGCCGCCGGCGAACTCGTAGCGCTCGCCTCCGTCCGTTCCAACCCCTCTGGCCACCACCGCTCGACGCGCGACGCCGAGCCACGTCGAACGTGCCCGGCCACAGCCTAGAAGACCCCCTGGGCGCGAAACCCGCGTCCCTCCCAAGCTGCGCCGCCGTGTTTGGCTCGCCGGACTCAGCTCCGGCGCGTCTCCGGCCGGTGTCCGACGTGGCGTCCATGTGGCACCGCCTGGGCCACTGACTGGTGGGCCCCGGGCCCCCTTTGACCTGTTGACGGTGGTCAACTTGCTGGCTGGGCTGGTCCCAGCAGCTGACCAGTGGCCCCCCCTTTTTTTAGCTAATTAAATTAGTTAATCTAATTTATCTGAGCCTATTAGGCACTGAATAATGGGCCCACACTTAACTAACCCTGATTAGTTTAAAACAAATCCTATTTCACCTCTGTCTCAATGACAGGTGGGTCCCACTGGACCCACAGGTCAGTTTTGACCCAGTCAACCGCACTGTTGACCGATGAACTCAGCATTGCATCATGCTGACATCAGCAGACACTATTGTGGATAATGTTAGAATTAAATAACTAACTAAAATCAGAAAATGATTTAAATCTTTAGATAATCATATCTTTTAATCCGTAACTCGGATTAAAATATCTTCAACATGAAAGTTGCTCAGAACGACAAGACGAACCCGGATACGCAGCCCGTTCGTCCACCACACACCCCTAACATATCAAACCCACAACTTTCCCCCTCCGGTTCATCTGTCAGAAAACACGAAACACCGGGAATACTTTCCCGGATGTTTTCCCCCCTTCACCGGTATCACCTACTACCGCTTTAGGGCACACCGAACACCGCATATTGTCTTGTTACGCTTTGTGATGCCTTGATTGCTCTGTTATTTATTGTGTTCCCTCTCCGTTACTTCTTTCCGATAGACCCCGAGACTGTCGGCGACCCCCAGTTCGACTACGGTGTTGGTGACTCATCCTTCTTGCCAGAGCAACCAGGCAAGCCCCCCCCCCCTTTGATCACCAGATATCGCCTACTCTTTTCTCTATACTGCTTGCATTAGAGTAGTGTAGCATGTTACTGCTTTCCGTTATTCCTATCCTAATGCATAGCCTGTCCTTGCTACTACTGTTGTTACCATTACCTGCTATCCTACTGCTTAGTATAGGATGCTAGTGTTCCATCAGTGGCCCTACACTCTTGTCCGTCTGCCATGCTATACTACTGGGTCGTGATCACTTTGGGAGGTGATCACGGGCATATACGATATACTTTACACAGTTACATTACCTGTGATACTGTTCGGAGATGGGGGCTGAAGGGGCAGGTGGCTCCATCCCGGTAGAGGTGGGCCTGGTTTCCCGACGGCCCCCGACTGTTACTTTGTGGCGGAGCGACAGGGCAGGTTGAGTCCACCTAGGAGACAGGTGGGCCTGGCCCTGTTCGGCGTTCGCGGATACTTAACACGCTTAACGAGATCTTGGTATTTGATCTGAGTTGGCTACGAGCTTATACGCACTAACCATCTACGCGGGAGTAGTTATGGGTATCCCGACGTCGTGGTATCAGCCGAAGCACTTCAGACGTCAGCGACGGAGCAGCGCGCGCCGGATTGGAACGTAAGCCTGCTCTTGTATTAAGGGGGCTAGTTCTGCTTTCGGCCGCCCTCGCAACGTGCAGGTGTGCTATGGGAGATGGGCCCAGACCCCTGTGCGCTTAGGTTTAGACCGGCGTGCTGGCCTCTCTGTTTTGCCTAGGTGGGGCTGCGACGTGTTGATCTTCCGAGGCCGGGCATGACCCAGGAAAGTGTGTCCGGCCAAATGGGATCAAGCGTGCTGGGTAAGTTGGTGCACCCCTGCAGGGAAGTTAATCTATTCGAATAGCCGTGATCTTCGGTAACAGGACGACTTGGAGTTGTACCTTGACCTTATGACAACTAGAATCGGATACTTAATAAAACACACCCTTCCAAGTTCCACAGAAAACCCGGTGATCGCTTTTCCACAGGGCGACGAGGAGAGGATCGCCGGGTAGGATTATGCTATGCGATGCTCTTGGAGATGCTACTTGGAGATGCTACTTGGAGGACTTCAATCTACTCTCTCCTACATGCTGCAAGACGGAGGCTGCCAGAAGCGTAGCCTTCGACAGGATTAGCTATCCCCCTCTTATTCTGGCATTCTGCGGTTCAGTCCACTGATATGGCCTCCTTACACATATACCCATGCATATGTAGTGTAGTTCCTTGCTTGCGAGTACTTTGGATGAGTACTCACGGTTGCTTTCTCCCCCCCTTTTTCCCCCTTTCCTTTCTTTCTGGTTGTCGCAACCAGATGCTGGAGTCCAGGAGCTAGACGCCACCTTCGACGACGACTCCTACTACGCTGGAGGTGCCTACTACTACGTGCAGCCCGCTGATGACGACCAGGAGTAGTTAGGAGGATCCCAGGCAGGAGGCCTGCGCCTCTTTCGATTTGTATTCCAGTTTGTGCTGGCCTTCTTAAGGCAAACTTGTTTAACTTTTGTCTGTACTCAGATATTGTTGCTTCCGCTGACTCGTCTATGATCGAGCACTTGTATTCGAGCCCTCGAGGCCCCTGGCTTGTATTATGATGCTTGTATGACTTACTTATGTTTTAGAGTTGTGTTGTGATATCTTCCCATGAGTCCCTGATCTTGATCGTACACATTTGCGTGCATGATTAGTGTACGATTGAATCGGGGGCGTCACAAGTTGGTATCAGAGCCAACTGCCTGTAGGAATCCCCCTTCCACACTCCTTGGCCGAAGTCGAGTCTAGTCATTGCAAAACTTTTATTAACATGGCTGTGTGCCTTACGGGCCCACGTCGCCATCGGGTGGTACTAGGATCTTTTACTCCTCGACCTTTACTCTGGGACTCTGATCTCTCTTCTATTCGGGTTAAATGAATTTTGCTAAATCTGACATTAGGATCTCGTTATCACTTTCACCCAGAGAGCCCCTTATTACTGATGATCGTCTGCTGCACGTGAAGACCCTGAAGATACTTTCCGCTGTTAACCCGAGAACTTGTGTTCATCGCGTTTGCAATTCCCCTTCCACCGTCAACCCTTATGGGTAACTACTTACAGTTGTTATTCTTATATCATCCCTAGTTGGTCTTGTTATTACAAGATACCCTGAAAAACTCGTCGTGGTTTCGATAATCCCTTGAGCTTACTGCCTTGCTGTTCTTGTCACTTGAATACCCCTACGGTTAATTCTCGCATTTGTCGAGTATCCTCTCATCCCCTAGTTGTTCATGTGTTACACAAAAATCTTCGAAATACCACCCGATATTCCGAAAATCCTCAGCAACCTATTGCTCTGGAATTTCTTGTTTGCTTTCATTATGATTAATCCCATAAGTATAGAAATCTTATTGACATTCCTTGTCATTATCATTTTAAGTCTGTTGACTCAATATGTTGCGAATGCACGCAATCATTAGTTGATCCTTTTAAATTATCTCTCCGGCTCAGACGTCTTTCAAACATGAGCTAGTTCTCGACCAAACTATCTGTCATCGATTGTGCCTCTAGTATATTCAATTGATACGTCCTTGATCAGAACGTCTGTTTCTGATCCTTTGTTTTGGAAATCATAATTCCTTTGCATTTTAGCTTTGAATTATTCAGATGATTCCATAACCTGTTGCATTCGCATTCCTTCCTCTTCTGGTTGAGTATCGATACTCACATCAGATCCTTTGTGGACCATCAAGTCCTGTGTTGGATTGTTATCCGACAGTGTCCTTCACATTTGATCACTTTGTGAGTTCTTCCCCTGATACATGATGCCCTTGTTAAGTTGTATCCTCTGCTTGGCCAACCATGCTCTGCTTTCGGGCTTGTGTTATTTACTCTTGAAACTTGTGGTATATGTTTCTAAGAAGCCCCTATGGGTTGAACATATGCCTTCTCTAAACCGTGTGAACCCGAAAGTTTTCACGAGTCATACTCTTCTGGTGCTTCACCAGACAAAATTTCAACACTGCAACTTCATCGAACGTGAGAAGTGAATGAAAGGTTATGCATTGGAGAAGTGGGAGTCGACCTTGAACTTGTGTTCATGCCCATGGACACGATGTAGATCTTATCATTAAAGCTTCTCTTAAATAAATTATTCCTTTGGTAGAAGTTCATCTTATATCTAGGATCTGGCCTTTTGCAACCGTGGTTCCGACCATGATTGTTCTTCTTTGATCTCATTTCTCGGACAAGTTAAAACAATTGTCTTCTATGGATCAATACACCAGTCCAACCTTTACTTTGATCTTGTGTCGAGTATTACCCCCTGGTATCTCGAGATTATCATGGAACTGCATAACTTTTTATGAGTTCTTCATCAAGTGCTACCTTCCCACTGATTCCAATTTTTCACGGGCTCTGAGTTAATAAACACTCAGAGACACCGATAACGGAACCGAGTCCGCACTATGGTTCAACAACTCTTCAGTAAGCTTCTATAAGTACGAGTTTGTACCCGATCACACCATTCCTAGCCTGTTTGGCTATATCATTGTCGTGATGATTTTAACTGTGCTACCCGGTCCTTCTTCTCGGAGCACAATTTTCGACGATGAACTAACCTTACGTCGATCCTCATCGTCATACCATTTTGCCTTGAACAACAAGCTTGGTTTCGAGTTGTGTCGTACCCTTGGTTCCAATAACCTTTCACTTCATCATTACTTTGACTTGATGTCGTCGCCGATCAATTACATCTTCATGAACTCTCGCGACAAAGGTGTCGTGATCATCAACATTCTGAGCTCATCCAGGATATCAATTGAATCCATGATGAGAAATACCATCCTTGCCCTCGATGAATTGTATTATCATCGACCACTTTATTGCCTTCCCACCAACACAAGCTTGTTCATGCTTGGTGTTATACCTTGAGTTCCTTGCTATCCAGCAATTGTTCTTCTTTACCTTGGAGTATTACCATCCTTTATGTCAAGAATGTTCTGAGAATTGCTCCACCTCTTAGAAATTCTCGATATGATGATACTTCTCACCATCACCATTCTTCCTTGGTCCCCGTGTTGTTTTTAACCAGCATACCAATAGATGCTGTTTGAGTTCTGTACTTCTAGCAACCCTATTGCTTTGAATTTAATGATCGATAGTTCGTTATTGGACCGTTGAATTATGGAATCGTCACTCTAACATTGATCTTGCTGCCTAAGGTCATATTTCAGGCACACCTTTCAACTAATGATTGATGGTGTATGTTTTCCTAGAGCATACACCATTATATCATTTGAATTGACAAGTGTCATCTTCTTGTTCACATTATTGTGGAAATCCATCCGGTTGGAATTCTCGATGAATTGTCGCTGAGCCCATCAGCCACCTTCTCATCCCCTCCTTGGTTTATTGATGAACTATTGTTTCAGGAACTCGCTCCCATAGTTCATTTCCCGAGAATCTTGTAATGTCATTTCATCGATTTGTGTTGCACCTTTTCTTCTCGGACATCCCGAGTCTGAGGTATCCTGACACCAATCGGATCTGAACCTCGGTCAGATATGATGGTTGGAACATATTTCCAAGAATTATAACATTGATCTTTTATGACCCGGTAAGGTGATGTTATTCCTAGCACACATGGCCGAAGGACCTAGTGTTATAGTTTCCTTTTTAACAAGGTTAACCATTTTTCCATGAGGAAATTGAATGCCTTGTTTAAAAAAGTTTATCCTGATGGATCCTTTCTGTATCCAAAGTCCGACCTTTGCTTGAAGACCATGTCAATGCTATCTCAAAGCATGTCTGTGGTACTCCGATCTTCAATAAGAACATTTGAAGCACCATGCTAAATTTTCTTTATCAATTATCCAAACACCGTTGTATGGCTAATATCATGAGATTCCCCCTTACCTAATTGGTTTTCTACTTTGTATCCTGGCATGGATATCATGTTCTGTTTGTCCTTGGAAAGGATATACCCCTGGAATATGTGTTTAAAACACATTTTCTTTCCATTGTTCTGTTTAATCTGATAATCATATTTTTATTTCCATTGGATGGTTTAACTTTTCTTGTGATCTATATGATCTAAGCAGTAATATTCTCCTGCTTATGTGAACACCTCGGTGTACAATTCTGTCAGCAAGACCCTGTTACTATTGTTGATGATATCCCGGTAGGCACCGATGGATGAGAACTTTGCCTAATGGCCCGCCTCGTTCAACGAGTAGGAAAATGGTTCTCTTTGTCCCTCGCCCTTGGTACCGACGTTGTTGCCGACATAATCGACAGGCTACCCTATGACATACCTTGCTATCATGACCATGCAAGATGTCACCACTCCTCCTACTTTTATCCCACATGGTGGGCCCATAACCCACAGTTCTACAGGATCGAAACCTGACTCTCCTGTGCACCACCTGTTCCCAAGGTTGTTCCTCGCGCTTGACTTTGTATGTAATTCACGGACCACCTATCTAGTGATCTATTCTGGTATGAGGCGCAATACCTATTCTCGTTGCCCTAAAACCCTTTCACCTTCTGATTAGGCATCGAACGATTGCCTATCCGTTTGAAACTTCTCATGGTACCCTCTTACTTTGCTCTCGATATCTTATTAAGTTTCAAATCGAGAGATACTTGTGCTTCTTCCCTGAGTTGACCGTCTGATGCTCGATCTTGTTAGAATCCATCCATATAGAATTTTCCCTTCTTACCCTTTCGTAAGTACGGTGAAGATCCTGAAGGAAGGACGACGACTTCATCATGATGACCTGAAGCAGAGGACTGAAGACATGAATGTAATGGAATGACCTCTTCGAGAAGAGCAACTATGACCAGGAAGAATCGTTAGAATTTCGTAACCAGATCCCTTCCCCCTTATAACCGCTCCTAAATCTCGGGACGAGATTTCTTGTAGTGGAGGAGAATTGTGACGCCCGGATAATTAAGCTACAGTAATCCCTCGCTAATGATGCCACGTGACCACAGTTACTGTTGTTAAACTCGTGATGATTCGAAACCCTTTCAAGGTTCAAATTCAAATTAATGTCAACAATAAAAGTTTTCAAAAGTTAAAACAAAAATGTTCGGGCAGTGCCAAAAATGGCACAGGTAATTATGGTGTAGAAGACACAATTTTATAAAATACCTAAATGCCCTAAATTAAATAAAACAGAAAAGAAAAAAATAAATAAATAAAAGAAAATACAAAACAGAAACAAAAAAAAGCCCCCCCTGGACCAGACGGCCCAGCTCGCAGCTAGGCCGGCCCACCTGGCCATCCGGCCGACCCGGCCCGTTCCCCCGGTCGCTCTCCCCCTTTTCTGTTCCCTCGACCAGGGTCGGAACAGGGGCGTGCTTCCGTCGGACCCCCTCGCCGGCGTCGAGGAGGGGATAAGATTGCCACACCCCCGCCCCCTCGATCCCGCCTCCCACTCACCCCGCTCTCTCTCTCGGTGCCTGCGCCTCCCCTCCCCCAGATCCACCTCTCCCCTCTCCTCTCGCCCGATCCCGAGCGCGCTCGCTCCCATGGCCGTGGCCGTCACGTAGCCGTGGCCACTGTCCTCCCCGCACCGCGCCCACGCGTCATCGGGCTCCCTCGTCGCCCGCCTCGTCGTCCCCTACCGTTGATTAGAGCTCCACACCGTCGCAGCGTCATGGACGAGGTCGTCTTCAACCTACGGACACCGAGCTCCACCGCGTCGGATTCCGCCTCGTCTCTGCGCTCCCGTTCACTACGGGCCTTTCGTGTGCCACTCTGTGAGCTCCACCCCTTCTTCTCCCCGTCCTTACTTAATTTCCATGCCATAGCTAGTCGTGCGCGATGCACGACCATTGCCGGGCTACGGCTCCGCCGTCAAGCTCGCCGTCGCGGTCACCGCACGCGCGGCTCTCGTCCGACCGTGTAACCGTGCTCACTTCACCACCGCGACACCGTAGCACCCTCCAATACACCCCCTCGTGCCTCCTAACGCCGTCCCCGACGAGCGCCCGAACGCTTCACTGCGGAGCTCGCCGCCGGCAAGGCTCCGGTGACCTTTTGGTCACGGGCTCAACCCTGCTGCATTCCCCACGCCGCGTAGGCCTCGCCCCGCTCTCTGGTTTGCCCAAAACCGCCCCATATCATCGTTGTTCTCGCTCTCCCAGAGCACCTCGCCGCCGGTGAACTCGTAGCGCTCGCCTCCGTCCGTTCCAACCCCTCTGGCCACCACCGCTCGACGCGCGACGCCGAGCCGCGTCGAACGCGCCCGGCCACAGCCTAGAAGACCCCCTGGGCGTGAAACCCGCGTCCCTCCCAAGCCGCGCCGCCGCGTTTGGCTCGCCGGACTCAGCTCCGGCGCGTCTCCGGCCGGTGTCCGACGTGGCGTCCACGTGGCACCGCCTAGGCCACTGACTGGTGGGCCCCGGGCCCCCTTTGACCTGTTGACGGTGGTCAACTTGCTGGCTGGGCTGGTCCCAGCAGCTGACCAGTGCCCCCCCTTTTTTAGCTAATTAAATTAGTTAATCTAATTAATCTGAGCCTATTAGGCACTGAATAATGGGCCCACACTTAACTAACCCTGATTAGTTTAAAACAAATCCTATTTCACCTCTGTCTCAATGACAGGTGGGTCCCACTGGACCCACAGGTCAGTTTTGACCCTTTCAACCGCACTGTTGACCGATGAACTCAGCATTGCATCATGCTGACATCAACAGACACTATTCTAGATAATGTTAGAATTAAATAACTAATTAAAATCAGAAAATGATTTAAATCTTTAGAAAATCATATCTTTTAATCCGTAACTCGGATTAAAATATCTTCAACATGAAAGTTGCTCAGAACGACGAGACGAACCCGGATACGCAGCCCGTTCGTCCACCACACACCTCTAACATATCAAACCCGCAACTTTCCCCCTCCGGTTCATCAGTCAGAAAACACGAAACACCGGGAATACTTTCCCGGATGTTTTCCCCCCTTCACCGGTATCACCTACTACCGCGTTAGGGCACACCGAACACCGCGTATTGTCTTGTTACACTTTGTGATCCCTTGATTGCTCTGTTATTTATTGTGTTCCCTCTCCGTTACTTCTTTCCGATAGACCCCGAGACTGCCGGCGACCCCCGGTTCGACTACGGTGTTGGTGACTCGTCCTTCTTGCCAGAGCAACCAGGCAAGCCCCCCCCTTTGATCACCAGATATTGCCTACTCTTTTCTCTATACTGCTTGCATTAGAGTAGTGTAGCATGTTACTGCTTTCCGTTATTCCTATCCTAATGCATAGCTTGTCCTTGCTACTACTGTTGTTACCATTACCTGCTATCCTACTGCTTAGTATAGGATGCTAGTGTTCCATCAGTGGCCCTACACTCTTGTCCGTCTGCCATGCTATACTACTGGGCCGTGATCACTTCGGGAGGTGATCACGGGCATATACGATATACTTTACACAGTTACATTACCTGTGATACTGTTCGGAGATGGGGGCTGAAGGGGCAGGTGGCTCCATCCCGGTAGAGGTGGGCCTGGGTTCCCGACGGCCCCCAACTGTTACTTTGTGGCGGAGCGACAGGGCAGGTTGAGTCCACCTAGGAGACAGGTGGGCCTGGCCCTGTTCGGCGTTCGCGGATACTTAACACGCTTAACGAGATCTTGGTATTTGATCTGAGTTGGCTACGAGCTTATACACACTAACCATCTATGCGGGAGTAGTTATGGGTATCCCGACGTCATGGTATCAGCCGAAGCACTTCAGACGTCAGCGACGGAGCAGCGCGCGCCGGATTGGAACGTAAGCCTGCTCTTGTATTAAGGGGGCTAGTTCTGCTTCCGGCCGCCCTCACAACATGCAGGTGTGCTATGGGCGATGGGCCCAGACCCCTGTGCGCTTAGGTTTAGACTGGCGTGCTGGCCTCTCTGTTTGCCTAGGTGGGGCTGCGACGTGTTGATCTTCCGAGGCCGGGCATGACCCAGGAAAGTGTGTCCGGCCAAATGGGATCAAGCGTGCTGGGTAAGTTGGTGCACCCCTGCAGGGAAGTTAATCTATTCGAATAGCCGTGATCTTTGGTAACAGGACGACTTGGAGTTGTACCTTGACCTTATGACAACTAGAATCGGATACTTAATAAAACACACCCTTCCAAGTTCCACAGACAACCCGGTGATCGCTTTTCCACAGGGCGACAAGGAGAGGATCGCCGGGTAGGATTATGCTATGCGATGCTCTTGGAGATGCTACTTGGAGATGATACTTGGAGGACTTCAATCTACTCTCTCCTACATGCTGCAAGATGGAGGCTGCCAGAAGCGTAGCCTTCGACAGGATTAGCTACTCCCCTCTTATTCTGGCATTCTGCAGTTCAGTCCACTGATATGGCCTCCTTACACATATACCCATGCATATGTAGTGTAGTTCCTTGCTTGCGAGTACTTTGGATGAGTACTCACGGTTGCTTTCTCCCCCTTTTTTCCCCCTTTACTTTCTTTCTGGTTGTCGCAACCAGATGCTGGAGTCCAGGAGCCAGACGCCACCTTCGACGACGACTCCTACTACGCTGGAGGTGCCTACTACTACGTGCAGCCCGCTGATGACGACCAGGAGTAGTTAGGAGGATCCCAGGCAGGAGGCCTGCGCCTCTTTCGATTTGTATTCCAGTTTGTGCTAGCCTTCTTAAGGCAAACTTGTTTAACTTTTGTCTGTACTCAGATATTGTTGCTTCCGCTGACTCGTCTATGATCGAGCACTTGTATTCGAGCCCTCGAGGCCCCTGGCTTGTATTATGATGCTTGCATGACTTACTTATGTTTTAGAGTTGTGTTGTGATATCTTCCCGTGAGTCCCTGATCTTGATCGTACACATTTGCGTGCATGATTAGTGTACGATTGAATCGGGGGCGTCACACATGCATCCTTGGAAGGTAGTAGGTGCATTACATAAACCAAAAGGCATACGTCTATAAGCAAAAGTACCGAACGGGCAAGTAAAAGTGGTCTTAGATTGATCATCAGCTGACACACGTATTTGAGAGAAACCAGAATAACCATCTAGAAAGCAAAAAAGTGTGTGTTTGGATAATCTTTCTATTGATCAATAAAAGGTAAGGGGTAATGATCTCTTTTAGTAGCCTTATTTAATTTACGAAAATCAATTACCATCCTATAACCTGTAATAATTCTTTGCTGAATCAATTCATCTTTATCATTAGGAACGACAACAATACCTCCCTTTTTAGGGACACAATGGATAGGACTCACCCACTGACTATCAGCAACGGGATAAATTATACTTGCCTCAAGGAGCTTTAGTATTTCCTTTCTTACCACTTCTTTCATCTTAGGATTCAGCCGTCATTGGTGATCACGAACTAGTTTGGCATATTTTTCCAAATTTATTTTGTGTTGACATAGAGTGGGACTAATGCCCTTAAGATCATCAAGAGTATATCCCATAGCACCATGGTGCTTCTTCAGAGTTTTCAATAATCTCTCTTCTTCATGCTCTGAAAGGTTAGAACTAATAATAACATGATATATCTTTTTCTCATCAAGATAAGCATATTTAAGAGTATCAGGTAACGGTTTGAGCTCAAACACGGGATCACCCTTGGGTGGAGGAGGATCCCCTAGGATTTTGACAGGAAAATTGCGTTTCAGTATGGGTTCCTGTTTAAAGAATACTTCATCTATTTCCCTTCTTTCATTCATAAACATATCATTTTCATGGTCTAGCAAATACTGTTCTAAAGGATCACTAGGAGGCACGGCAATAGAAGCAAGACCAATAATTTCATCTTTACTAGGCAATTCCTCTTCACCGTGTTGTCTATGAAATTTAGAGAAATTAAATTCATGAGACATATCACCTAAACCAATAGTAACAACATCCTTTTCGTAATCTATCTTAGCATTAACTGTGTTCAAGAAGGGTCCACCAAATATAATGGGACAAAAGCTATCTTGTGGGGAACCAAGAACAAGAAAATCAGAAAGATATTTAGTTTTTCCACACAAGACTTCAACATCTCTAACAATTCCAATGGGTGATATGGTATCTCTATTGGCAAGCTTAATGGTAACATCAATATCTTCTATCTCAGCAGGTGCAATAT
This sequence comes from Triticum dicoccoides, assembly GCF_002162155.2. Lineage (NCBI taxonomy): Eukaryota > Viridiplantae > Streptophyta > Magnoliopsida > Poales > Poaceae > Triticum > Triticum dicoccoides. Next base: position 569,838,140 of record NC_041390.1, on the reverse strand, counting down.
CATGCATAATTTCTTTGTATAAGTCATGAGGTATAGCACTAGCACTGGCACCCATATCACATAAGCCATGAAAACAATGATCTCCTATTTTAACAGAAATAATAGGCATGCCTACCACGGGTCTATGTTTATGTTTAGCACAAGGTTTAGCAATTCTAGCAGTCTCATCACAGAAATGAATAACATGCCCATCAATATTATCAGACAAGAGATCTTTAACAATAGCAATATTAGGTTCAACTTTAATTTGCTCAGGAGGTGTATAAGTTCTAATATTGCTTTTATGAACCACAGTTGAAGCTTTAGCATGATCTATTATCCTAACAAGGAAAAGTGGTTTCTCAACATAAGAAGTAGGAACAATAGGATCATTATAAGTGACAGTCTTTTCTTCAACTTTAATAGGTGTACCTACTTTTACTTCTATGGGAGGATGATATTTAAACCACTTCTCCCTATGGAGATCAATATGAGTTGCAAAAGATTCACAGGAAGAACCTACTATCTCAGAGTCAAGTCCATATTTAGTGCTAAATTTACGGAAAACATCGGTATCCATAAAAGATTTAACACAATCAAACTTAGGTGTCATACCTGACTCCTTACCTTCATCGAGATCCCAATCATTAGAGTTGCGTTTAATTCTTTCCAATAAATCCCATTTGAATTCAATAGTCTTCATCATAAAAGAGCCATCACAAGAAGTATCGAGCATGGTGCGATTGTTATCAGAAAGCCGAGCATATAAATTTTGAATAATTATTTCTCTTGAGAGCTCATGATTGGGGCATGAATATAACATTGATTTAAGCCTCCCCCAAGCTTGAGCGATGCTTTCTCCTTCGCGAGGCCAAAAATTATATATATAATTGCGATCACGATAAACAAGATGCATAGGATAAAACTTATGATGAAATTCCAATTTCAATCGTTTGTAGTTCCATGATCCCATATCATCACATAACCTATACCATGTCAATGCATATCCCTTCAAAGATAAAGGGAAGACCTTCTTCTTAATAACATCATCGGGCACACCTGCAAGCTTAAATAATCCACAAACTTCATCCACATATATTAGGTGCTCATCAGGATGCATTGTTCTGTCTCCTGCAAAAGGATTAGTTAGCAGTTTTCTATCATACCCGAAGGAATCTCAAAGTAGAAATTTTCATTTTCAGTAGGTTAGGTTGAGGAGAAACTCTTTGCTCTACTGGTCGGGGTGAAGATACCCCGAACAAGCCCCTCAGAGGATTACTTTCCATAGTAAGAAGTGACAGTAAATTTCAGCACACTATATAAAATTTTCCTTACCAAATTCCACCTACCAAAGGCGCTTCACTCCCCGGCAACGGCGCCAGAAAAGAATCTTGATGACCGACAAGTATAGGGGGTCTATCGTAGTCCTTTTGATAAGTAAGAATGTCGAACCCAACGAGGAGCAGAAGGAAATGATAAGCGGTTTTCAGCAAGGTATTCCCTGCAAGCACTGAAATTATAGGTAATAGATAGTTTTGTGATAAGATAATTTGTAACGAGCAACAAGTAACAAAAGTAAATAAAATGCAGCAAGGTGCCCCAATCCTTTTTGTAGCAAAAGACAAGCTTGAACAAATTCTTATATAGAGAAAAGCGCTCCCGAGGACACATGGGAATTATCGTCAAGCTAGATTTCATCACATTCATATGTTTCGCGTTCGGTACTTTGATAATTTGGTATGTGGGTGGACCAGTGCTTGGGTACTGCCCTTACTTGGACAAGCATCCCACTTATGATTAACCTCTATTGCAAGCATCCGCAACTACAACAAAAGTATTAAGGTAAACCTAACCATAGCATGAAACATATGGATCCAAATCAGCCCCTTGCGAAGCAACGCATAAACTAGGGTTTAAGCTTCTGTCACTCTAGAAACCCATCATCTACTTATTACTTCCCAATGCCTTCCTCTAGGCCCAAATAATGGTGAAGTGTCATGTAGTCGACGTTCACATAACACCACTAGAGGAGAGACAACATACATCTCATCAAAATATCGAACGAATACCAAATTCACATGACTACTAATAGCAAGACTTCTCCCATGTCCTCAGGAACAAACGTAACTACTCACAAAGCATATTCATTTTCATAATCAGAGGGGTATTAATATGCATATAGGATCTGAACATACGATCTTCCATGAAATAAACCAACTAGCATCAACTACAATGAGTAATTAACACTACTAGCAACCCACAGGTACCAATCCTAGACTTAGAGACAAGAATTGGATACAAGAGATGAACTAGGGTTTGAGAGGAGATGGTGCTAGTGAAGATGTTGATGGAGATTGCCCCCCTCCCGATGAGAGGATCGTTGGTGATGACGATGGCGATGATTTCCCCCTCCCGGAGGGAAGTTTCCCCGATAGAACAGCTCCGCCTGAGCCCTAGATTGGTTCCGCCAAGGTTCCACCTCGTGGCGGCGGAGTCTCGTCCCAAAATCTTGCTTATCATTTTTTCCTCATCAAAAGACTCCATATAGCATAAGATGGGCATCGGAGGGCCACCAGTGGGCCCACGAGGCAGGGGCGCGCCCAGGGGGTAGGGCGCGCCCCCCACCCTCATGGGCAGGGTGTGGCCCCCCTCCAAAACTTCTTGCACCCAGTATTTTTTATATATTCTGAAAATGACTTCCGTGAAGTTTCAGGACTTTTGGAGTTGTGCAGAATAGGTCTCTAATATTTGCTCCTTTTCCAGCCCAGAATCCCAGCTGCCAACATTCTCCCTCTTTATGTAAACCTTGTAAAATAAGAGAGAATAGGCATAAGTATTGTGACATAATGTGTAATAACAGCCCATAATGCAATAAATATCGATATAAAAGAACTGTGCAAAATGGACGTATCAGTCCGTAACTTGAGGATTATCCTCATTGCTGCACAGAAGAATTACGTCCTGGAAGCACCGCTGGGTGACAAGCCTGCTGCAGATGCTGCTGACAATGTTAAGAACGTCTGGCAGAGCAAAGCTGATGACTACTCAATAGTTTAGTGTGCCATGCTTTACGGCTTAGAATCGGGACTTCAACAACGTTTTGAACGTCATGGATCATATGAGATGTTCCAGGAGTTGAAGTTAATATTTCAAGCAAATGCCCGGATTGAGAGATATGAAGTCTCCAATAAGTTCTACAGCTGCAAGACGGAGGAGAATAGTTTTGTCAGTGAACATATACTCAGAATGTCTGGGTACCACAACCACTTGACTCAACTGGGAGTTAATCTTCCTGATGATAGTGTCATTGACAGAGTTCTTCAATCACCGCCACCAAGCTACAAGAGCTTTGTGATGAACTATAATATGCAAGGGATGGATAAGACAATTCCCGAGCTCTTCGCAATGCTAAAGGCTACGGAGGTAGAAATCAAGAAGGAGCATCAAGTGTTGAAGGTCAACAAGACCACCAGTTTCAAGAAGAAGGGCAAAGGGAAGAAGGGGAACTTCAAGAAGAACAACAAGCAAGTTGCTGCTCAAGTGAAGAAGCCCAAGTCTGGACCTAAGCCTGAGAATGAGTGCTTCTACTGCAAAGGGACCGGTCACTGGAAGCGGAACTGCCCCAAGTATTTGGCGGATAAGAAGGATGACAAAGTGAAAGGTATATTTGATATACATGTTATTGATGTGTGCCTTACTAATGCTCGTAGTAGCGCCTGGGTATTTGATACTGGTTTTGTTGCTAATATTTGCAACTCGAAACAGGGCTACGGATTAAGCAAAGATTGGCTAAGGATGAGGTGATGATGCGCATGGGAAATAGTTCCAAAGTCGATGTGATCGCCGTCGGCATGCTACCTCTACATCTACCTTTAGGATTAGTTTTAGACCAGAATAATTGTTATTTGGTGCCAGCGTTAAGCATGAACATTATATCTGGATCTTGTTTGATGCGAGACGGTTATTCATTTAAATTAGAGAATAATGGTTGTTCAATTTATATGAGTAATATATTTTATGGTCATGCACCCTTGATGAGTGGTCTGTTTTTACTAAATCTTGATAGTAGTGATACACATGTTCATAGTATTGAAGCCAAAAGATATAAGTTTAATAATGATAGTGCAACTTATTTGTGGCACTGCCATTTAGGTCATATTAGTATAAAGCACATGAAGAAACTCCATGCTAATGGACTTTTGGAATCACTTGATTATGAATCACTCGATGCTTGCAAACCATGCCTCATGGGCAAGATGACTAAGACTCTGTTCTCTGGAACAACGAAACGAGCAATGGACTTATTGGAAATAGTACATACTGATGTATGCGGTCCGATGAGTGTTGATGCTCATGGCGGGTATCGTTATTTTCTGACCTTCACATATGATTTGAGAAGATATGGGTATATCTACTTGATGAAACATAAGTCTGAAACATTTGAAAAGTTCAAAGAATTTCGGAGTGAAGTGAAAAATCATCGTAACAAGAAAATTAAGTTTCTGCGATCTGATCGTGGAGGTGAATATTTGAGTTATGAGTTTGGTCTTCATTTGAAACAATGCATAATAGTTTCGCAACTCACGCCACCTGGAACACCATAGCGTAATGGTGTGTCCGAACATCGTAACCGCACATTATTAGATATGGTGTGATCTATGATGTCTCTTACTGATTTACCGCTATCGTTTTGGGGTTATGCTTTAGAGACGGCTGCATTCACGTTAAATAGGGCACCATCGAAATCCGCTGAGACGATACCTTATGAACTGTGGTTTGGCAAGAAACCAAAGTTCTCGTTTCTTAAAGTTTGGGGTTGTGATGCTTATGTGAAAAAGCTTCAACCTGATAAGCTCGAACCCAAATCGGAGAAATGTGTCTTCATAGGATACCCAAAAGAGACTGTTGGGTACACCTTCTATCACAGATCCTAAGGCAAGATATTCGTTGCTAAGAATGGGTCCTTTCTAGAGAAGGAGTTTCTCTTGAAAGAAGTGAGTGGGAGGAAAGTAGAACTTGATGAGGTAACTGTACTTGCTCCCTCATTGGAAAGTAGTTTATCACAGAAATCAGTTCCAGTGATTCCTACACCAATAAGTGAGGAAGCTAATGATGATGATCATGAAACTTCTGATCAAGTTACTACCGAACCTCGTAGGTCAACTAGAGTAAGATCCGCACTAGAGTGTTACGGTAATTCTGTTCTGGAGGTCATGTTACTTGACCATGACAAACCTACGAACTATGAGGAAGAGATGATGAGCCCAGATTCCGAAAAATGGCTTGAAGCCATGAAATCTAAGATGGGATCCATGTATGAGAACAAAGTGTGGACTTTGGTTGACTTGCCCGATGTTCGGCAAGCCATAGAGAATAAATGGATCTTCAAGAAGAAGACTGACGCTGACGGTAATATTACTGTCTACACAGATCGACTTGTTGCAAAAGGTTTTCGACAAGTTCAAGGAGTTGACTATGATGAGACCTTCTCACCCGTACCGGTGCTTAAGTCCGTCCGAATCATGTTAGCAATTGCTGCATTTTATGATTATGAAATTTGGCAAATAGATGTCAAAATTGCATTCCTTAATGGATATCTTAAAGAAGAGTTGTATATGATGCAACCGGAAGGTTTTGTCGATCCAAAAGGTGCTAACAAGGTGTGCAAGCTCTAGCGATCCATTTATGGACTGGTGCAAGCCTCTTAGAGTTGGAATATACACTTTGATAGTGTAATCAAAGCATATGGTTTTATACAGACTTTTGGAGAAGCCTGTATTTACAAGAAAGTGAGTGGGAGCTCTGTAGCATTTCTGATATTATATGTGGATGACATATTGCTGATCGAAAATGATACTGAATTTCTGAATAGCATAAAAGGATACTTGAATAAGAATTTTTTACTGAAAGACCTCGGTGGAGATGCTTATATATTGGGCATCAAGATCTATAGAGATAGATCAAGACTCTTAATTGGACTTCCACAAATCACATACCTTGATAAAGTTTTGAAGAAGTTCAAAATGGATCAAGCAAAGAAAGGGTTCTTGCCTATATTAGAAGGTGTGAAGTTGAGTCGGACTCAATGCCCGACCACTGCAGAAGATAGAGATAAAATGAAAGTCATTCCCTATGCTTCAGCCATATGTTTTAGCAAGTATGCAATGCTGTGTACCAGACCTGATGCGTGCCTTGCTATTAGTTTACCAGGGAGGTGCCAAAGTAATCCAGGAGTCGATCACTGGATAGCGGTCAAGAACATCCTGAAATACCTGAAAAGGACTAAGGATATGTTTCTCATTTATGGAGGTCACAAAGAGCTCGTCGTAAACGGTTATGTCGATGCAAGCTTTGACACTGATCCGAATGACTCTAAGTCACAAACCGGATACATGTTTTCATTGAATGGTGGAGCTGTCAGTTGGTGCAGTTCCAAGCAGAGCGTCGTGGCGGGATCTATGTGTGAAGTGGAATACATAGCTGCTTCGGAAGCAGCAATGAAGGAGTCTGGATGAAGGAGTTCATATTCGATCTAGGTGTCATACCTAGTGCATCGGGTCCAATGAAAATCTTTTGTGACAATACTGGTGCAATTGCCTTGGCAAAGGAATCCTGATTTCACAAAAGAACCAAGCACATCAAGAGACGCTTCAATTCCATCCGCGATCAAGTCAAAGGGGGAGATAAAGAGATTTGCAAGATACATACAGATCTGAATGTTACAGACCCGTTGACTAAGCCTCTCTCACGAGCAAAACATGATCAGCACCAAGACTCCATGGGTGTTAGAATCATTACAATGTAATCTAGATTATTGACTCTAGTGCAAGTGGGAGATTGAAAGAAATATGCCCTAGAGGCAATAATAAAGTTGTTATTTATATTTCCTTATATCATGATAAATGTTTATTATTCATGCTAGAATTGTATTAACCGGAAACTTAGTACATGTGTGAATACATAGACAAACAAAGTGTCCCTAGTATGCCTCTACTTGACTAGCTCGTTAATCAAAGATGGTTAAGTTTCCTAGCCATGGACATGTGTTGTCATTTGATGAATGGGATCACATCATTAGAGAATGATGATGTGATGGACTAGACCCATCCGTTAGCTTAGCACTATGATCATTTAGTTTATTGCTATTGCTTTCTCCATGATTTATACATGTTCCTATGACTATGAGATTATGCAATTCCCGAATACCGGAGGAACACTTAGTGTGCTATCAAATGTGACAACGTAACTGGGTGACTATAAAGATGCTCTACAGGTGTCTCTGATGGTGTTTGTTGAGTTGGCATAGATCGAGATTAGGATTTGTCACTCCGATTGTTGGAGAGGTATCTCTGGGCCCTCTCAGTAATGCACATCACTATAAGCCTTGCAAGCAATGTGACTAATGAGTTAGTTGCGGGATGTTGCATTACGGAACGAGTAAAGAGACTTGCCAGTAACGAGATTGAACTAGCTAGGTATTTGTTGGGGAACGTAGTAATTTAAAAAAATTCCTACGCACACGCAAGATCATGGTGATGCATAGCAACAAGAGGGGAGAGTGTTCTCCACTCCTACCTCTTGAGCACTGCGTTGGTTTTCCCTTGAAGAGGAAAGGGTGATGCAGTAAAGCAGTGTAAGTACTTCCCTCAGTTTTTGAGAACCAAGGTATCAATCCAGTAGGAGACCACGCGCGAGTCATATCGTAACTACACAAATAAATAAGAACCTCGCAACCAACGCGATAAAGGGGTTGTCAATCCCTTCACGGCCACTTGCAAGAGTAAGATCTAATAGAGATGATAATAATAAGATAAATATTTTTGGTATTTTTATGATATAGATTGAAAGTAAAGATTGCAAAATAAAATAGATTGGAAACTTGTATGATGGAGAATAGACCCGGGGGCGTAGGTTTCACTAGTGGCTTCTCTCAAGATAGCATAAGTATTACGGTGGGTGAACAAATTACTGTCGAGCAATTCATAGAAAAGAGAATAATTATGAGAATATCTAGGCATGATCATGTATATAGGCATCACGTCCGCGACAAGTAGACCGACTCCTGCCTGCATCTACTACTATTACTCCACACATCGATCGCTATCCAGCACGCATCTAGAGTATTAAGTTCATAAGAACAGAGTAACGCCTTAAGCAAGATGACATGATGTAGAGGGATAAACTCATGCAATATGATGTAAACCCCATCTTTTTATCCTCGATGGCAACAATACAATACGTGTCAGTTCCCTTTCTGTCACTGGGATCGAGCACCGCAAAATTGAACCCAAAGCTAAGCACTTCTCTCATTGCAAGAAAGATCAATCTAGTAGGCCAAACCAAACTGATAATTCGAAGAGACTTGCAAATAAAAACCAATCATACATAAAATAATTCAAAGAAGATTCAAATATTGTTCATAGATAGACTTGATGATAAGCCCACAATTCATCGGATCTCGACAAACACACCGCAAAACAAGATTACATCGAATAGATCTCCAAGAGAATCGAGGAGAAATTTGTATTGAGATCCAAAGAGAGAAAGAAGAAGCCATCTAACTACTAGCTATGGACCTGTAGGTCTGAGGTAAACTACTCACACATCATCGGAGGGGCCATAGAGCTAATGTAGAGGCCCTCCGTGATCAATGCCCCCTCCGGCGGAGCTCCGAAAAAGGCCCCAAGATGGGATCTCTTCAGTACAGAAGGTTGCGGCGATGGAAATAGGATTTCGTGGTGCTCCTAGATGTTTTCGGGGTACGTGGATATATATAGGAGGAAGAAGTAGGTCGGTGGAGAACGAGGGGCCCATGAGGGTGGAGGGCGCGCCCAGGGGGGTAGGTGCGCCCCCTGCCTTGTGGCCTCCTTGATTGTTTCTTGATGTCCACTCCAAGTCTCCTAGAGCACGTTTGTTGAGAAAATCACGTTCCTGAAGGTTTCATTCCATTTGGACTCCGTTTGATATTCCTTTTCTATGAAACACTAAAATAGGCAAAAAAACAACAATTTGGGCTGGGCCTCCGGTTAATAGGTTAGTCCCAAAAATAATATAAAAGTGTAAAACAAAGCCCATTAACATCCAAAACAGATAATATAATAGCATGGAACAATCAAAAATTATAGATATGTTGGAGACGTGTCAAGCATCGCCAAGCTTAAGTCTTGCTCTTCCTCAAGTAGGTAAATGATAAAGAAAAGAATTTTTGATGTGGAATGCTTCCTAACATATTTCTTAATGTATTTTTTGTTTATTGTGGCATGAATGTTTAGACCCAGAAGATTCAACATAAAAGTTTAATATTGACATAAAAATAATAATACTTCAAGCATACTAACTAAGCAATCATGTCTTCTCAAAATAACAAGGCCAAAGAAAGTTATCCCTACAAAATCATATAGTCTGGCTATGCTCTATCTTCACCACACAAAATATTAAATCATGCACAACCCCGATGACAAGCCAAGCAATTGTTTCATACTTTTGATGTTCTCAAACTTTTTCAATCTTCACGCAATATATGAGCGTGAGCCATGGACATAGCACTATAGGTGGAATAGAATGGTGGTTGTGGAGAAGACAAAAAGGAGAAGATAGTCTCACATCAACTAGGCGTATCAACGGGCTATGGAGATGCCCATTAATAGATATCAGTGTGAGTGAGTGCTACCTCTTGAGCACTGCGTTGGTTTTCCCTTGAAGAGGAAAGGGTGATGCAGTAAAGTAGCGTAAGTATTTCCCTCAGTTTTTGAGAACCAAGGTATCTATATAGTAGGAGATCACGCTCAAGTTCCACGCACCTACACAAACAAATAAGAACCTCACAACCAACGCGCTAAAGGGGTTGTCAAGCCCTTCTCGGTCACTTACAAGAGTGAGTTCTGATAGATATGATAAGATAATGTTTTTGGTATTTTTATGATAAAGAGAAATAAAGATGCAAAGTAAAATAAACGGCAAAGGAAATAACTAAGTATTGGAAGATTAATATGATGGAAGATAGACCCGGGGGCCATAGGTTTCACTAGTGGCTTCTCTGGAGAGCATAAGTATTACGGTGGGTAAACGTATTACTATCGAGCAATTGATAGAATTGAGCATAGTTATTAGAATATCTAGGTATGATCATGTATATAGGCATCACGTCCGAGACAAGTAGACCGACTCCTGCCTGCATCTACTACTATTACTCCACACATTGACCTCTATCCAGCATGCATCTAGAGTACTAAGTTCATAAGAACAGAGTAATGCTTTAAGGAAGATGACATGATGTAGAGGGATAAAATCATGCAATATGATATAAACCCCATCCTTTTATCCTTGATGGCAACAATACAATATGTATTGGTTCCCTTTCTGTCACTGGGATCGAACACCGCAAGATTGAACCCAAAGCTAAGCACTTCTCCCATGGCAAGAAAGATCAATCTAGTTGGCCAAACCAAACTGATAATTCGAAGAGACTTGCAAAGATAAACCAATCATACATAAAAGAATTCAGAGGAGAATCAAATATTGTTCATAGATAATCTGGATCATAGACCCACAATTCATCGGATCTCGACAAACACACCGCAAAAGAAGATTACATCAAATAGATCTCCAAGAGAATCGAGGAGAACTTTGTATTGAGATCCAAAGAGAGAGAAGAAGCCATCTAGCTAATAATTATGGACTCGTAGGTCTGAAGTAAACTACTCACACATCACCGGAGAGGCCATGGAGTTCATGTAAAGGCCCTCCGTGATCAATGCCCCCTTCGGAGGAGCTCCGAAAAAGGCCCCGAGATGGGATCTCTCGAGTACAGAAGGTTGCGGCGGTGGAATTAGGATGCTCCTGGATGTTTGGGGGTACGTGGACTTATATAGGATGAAGAAGTACATCGGTGGAGCAACGGAGGGCCCACGAGGGTGGAGGGCGCACCCAGGGGGTAGGCACGCCCCCTACCTCATGCCTTCCTCCCTTGTTTCTTGACGGCCACTCCAAGTCTCCTGGATCACGTTTGTTGAGAAAATCACGTTCCCGAAGGTTTCATTCCGTTTGGACTCCGTTTCATATTCCTTTTCTTCGAAACCCTAAAATAGGCAAAAAAACAACAATTTGGGCTGGACCTACGATTAGTAGGTTAGTCCCAAAATGATATAAAAGTGTAAAATAAAGCCCATTAACATCCAAAATAGATAATATAATAGCATGGAGCAATCAAAAATTATAGATACATTGGAGATGTATCAGTGAGTAGGGATTTCCATGCAACAGATGCATTAGAGCTATAAGTGTATGAAAGCTCAACAAAACAAACTAAGTGGCTGTGCATCCAACTTGCTTGCTCACGAAGACCTAGGGCAATTTGAGGAAGCCCATCATTGGAATATACAAGCCAAGTTCTATAATGTAAAATCCCACTAGTATATGAAAGTGACAACATAGGAGACTCTCTATCATGAAGATACGGGTGCTAATTTGAAGCACAAGTGTGGTAAAAGGATAGTAACATTGTCCCTTCTCTCTTTTTCTCTCATTTTTTATTTTTTTTATTTGGGCCTTCTTTCTCTTTTTTTTTCTTTTGGCCTCTTTTCCTTTTTTTAATTTTTCGTCCGTAGTCTCATCACGACTTGTGGGGGAATCATAGTCTCCATCATCCTTTTCCTCACTGGGACAATGCTCTAATAATGATGATCATCACAATTCTTTTTACTTACAACTCAAGAATTACAACTCAATACTTAGAACAAAATATGACTCTATGTGAATGCCTCCGGCAGTGTACCGGGATGTGCAATGATTCATGAGTGACACGTATGAAAGAATTATGAACGATGGCTTTGCCACAAATATGATGTCAACTACATGATCATGCATGGCAATATGATAATGATGAAGCGTGTCATAACAAACGGAACTTTGGAAAGTTGCATGGCAATATATCTCGGAATGTCTATGGAAATGCCATAATAGGTAGGTATGGTGGTTGTTTTGAGGAAGGTATAGGGTGGGTTTATGGTACCGGCGAAAGTTGTGCGGTACTAGAGAGGATAGCAATGGTGGAAGGGTGAGAGTGTGTATAATCCATGGACTCAACATTAGTCAGAAAGAACTCACATACTTATTGCAAAAATTTATTAGTTATCGAAACAAAGTACTATGCGCATGCTCCTAGGGGGATAGAATCGTAGGAAAAGACCATCGCTCGTCCCCGACCGCCACTCATAAGGAAGGCAATCAATAAATAAATCATGCTCCGACTTCAACACATAACGGTTCACCATACGTGCATGCTACGGGAATCACAAACTTCAACACAAGTATTTCTCAAATTCACAACTACTCAACTAGCATGACTCTAATATCACCATCTCTATATCTCAAAACAATTATCAAGTATCAAACTTCTCATAGTATTCAATGCACTTATATGAAATTTTTTATTACTCCTAAAAGAAAATTGCCACGTTGTTCTAAAGGACTCTCAAAATAATATAAGTGAAGCATGAGAGATCAATTATTTCTATAAAATGGAACCACCATCGTGCTCTGAAAGATATAAGTGAAGCACTAGAGCAAAAACTATATAGCTCAAAAGATATAAGTGAAGCACATAGAGTATTCTAATAAACTCCCATTCATGTGTGTCTCTCTCAAAAGATGTGTACAGCAAGGATAATTGTGGTAAACTGAAAAGAAAAGACTCAAATCATACAAGACGCTCCAAGCAAAACACATATCATGTGGCGAATAAAAATATAGCTCCAAGTAAAGTTACCGATAGACGAAGGCGAAAGAGGGGATGCCTTCCAGATGGCTTAGGATTTTTGGTGTCCTTGGATTTTACCTTGGGGTGCCTTGGGCATCCCCAAGCTTAGGCTCTTGCCACTCCTTGTTCCATAATCCATCAAATCTTTACCCAAAACTTGAAAACTTCACAACACGAAACTTAAAAGAAAATCTCCGTGAGCTCCGTTAGTAAAAGAAAACAAACCACCACTTCAAGGTATTGTAATGAACTCATTCTTGATTTATATTGGTGTTAAACCTACTGTATTCCAACTTTTCTATGCTTTATAAACTCTATTACTGGCCATAGATTCATCAAAATAAGCAAACAACACACGAAAAATAGAATCTGTCAAAAACAGAACAGTCTGTAGTAATCTGTAGCTAACTCAAACTTCTGGAACCCCAAAAATTCTAAAATAAATTGCTGGACGTGAGGAATGTATCTATTAATCATCTGCAAAAATAATTAACTAAATAGCACTCTCCAATAAAAAATGTCAGCAATTCTCGTGAGCGCTAAAGTTTCTGTTTTTTACAGCAAGATCAAAAAGACTTTCCCCAAGTCTTCCCAGTGGTTCTACTTGGCACAAACACTAATTAAACACAAAAAAACACAACCAAAACAGAGTCTAGATAAATTATTTATTACTAAACAGGAACAAAAAGCAAGGAACAAAAATAAAATTGGGTTGCCTCCCAACAAGCGCTATCGTTTAACGCCCCTAGCTAGGCATAAAAGCAAGGATAGATCTAGGTATTACCATGATAATGATAAGATAAATCGCGAAAACTCATCTCATACTCCCTACGTTCAGCAGCAAGCTTTCTTTGTGGCAAGAAAAAGTAATCAAAAGGGCTAAATTTAATGGGACAAAAGTTCCCAAGATCAAGTTCGGGAGGTGTTGGTTCCTCCTTTGGCCCCTCATATTAAACAACCAATTCATCATTATAAGCATTCTTTTGGCAAAAAAGTCATGAGCCTTTGTCCAAGGGAAAAACCTAGCCCATTGTTCTGAATAGCAAAATTATCATTAATTTCATAGATCCTATTAACAAGAGCATCGGTAGGAACCTTTTTTCTAAGGTTTTCACTAAAAGCAACATGATATAAAGATTGTAAATGCATAATGTCTTCTGATAAAAAAGGATTGCTTCTATGGGAGGACGGCCAGCATCCACCCTATAATGTGCAAAATTTTCATTGGCTTCTTTTATTATAAATCTAAACTCATGAGCTTAAAAGATGGTTGCTGCCCGCTTAACAGAAGAATGCTCAATATTAGAAAATTATAGGAAAATCCTTTGTATGGAAGGATGCATATGTAAAAATTGTCGTTCAAGTTAAACTATGAGCAAAGATATAGCATCTGCGAGACTACTAGTTTTATGAAGGATAGATTCGCTCATGGTAGGCAAAGCACCGGCACAAGTAAAGAAATCTTGGATAACTCCCTTCCCAATAATATTACCTCTACCAATCCGAAACTTTTTAGTGTGTAAAATAATAGGATTTTCAAGAGGATCATCAATAGCATCAAAGTTTTCCATATTATTATCCTTATCAATGATAACCTCCCCAGTTTCAGAAAAAGATGGCAACAGATTGCAAAAAGAACAAGCACAGAGAAGGCAGGAAGGAAAAGGAGGCGAATAAAACGGCAAGGGTGAAGTGGGGGAGAGGAAAATGAGAGGCAAATGGCAAATAATGTAATGCGAAGGATAAGAGTTGTGATGGGTACTTGGTATGTCTTGACTTGGCGTAGATCTCCCCGGCAACGGCGCTAGAAATCCTTCTTGCTACCTCTTGAGCACTGCGTTGGTTTTCCCTTGAAGAGGAAAGGGTGATGCAGTAAAGCAGCGTAAGTATTTCCCTAAGTTTTTGAGAACCAAGGTATCAATCCAGTAGGAGACCACGCACGAGTCATATCGTAACTACACAAATAAATAAGAACCTCGCAACCAACGCGATAAAGGGGTTGTCAATCCCTTCATGGCCACTTGCAAGAGTAAGATCTGATAGAGATGATAATAATAAGATAAATATTTTTGGTATTTTTATGATATAGATTGAAAGTAAAGATTGCAAAATAAAATAGATTGGAAACTTGTATGATGGAGAATAGACCCGGGGGCCATAGGTTTCACTAGTGGCTTCTCTCAAGATAGCATAAGTATTACGGTGGGTGAACAAATTACAGTCGAGCAACTGATAGAAAAGCAAATAATTATGAGAATATCTATGCATGATCCTGTATATAGGCATCACGTCTGTGACAAGTAGACCGACTCCTGCCTGCATCTACTACTATTACTCCACATGTCGACCGCTATCCAGCATGCATCTAGAGTATTAAGTTCATAAGAACAGAGTAACGCCTTAAGCAAGATGACATGATGTAGAAGGATAAACTCATGCAATATGATGTAAACCCCATCTTTTTATCCTCGATGGCAATAATACAATACGTGTCGGTTCCCTTTCTGTCACTAGGATCGAGCACCGCAAGATTGAACCCAAAGCTAAGCACTTCTCCCATTGCAAGAAAGATCAATCTAGTAGGCCAAACCAAACTGATAATTCGAAGAGACTTGCAAACATAAACCAATCATACATAAAAGAATTCAGAGAAGATTCAAATATTGTTCATAGATAGACTTGATCATAAACCCACAATTCATCGGATCTCGACAAACACACCAGAAAAGAAGATTACATCGAATAGATCTCCAAGAGAATCGAGGAGAACTTTGTATTGAGATCCAAAGAGAGAGAAGAAGCCATCTAGCTACTAGCTATGGACCCGTAGGTCTGAGGTAAACTACTCACACATCATCGGAGGGGCCATGGAGTTGATGTAGAGGCCCTCCGTGATCAATGCCCCCTCCGGCGGAGCTCCGGAAAAGGCCCCAAGATGGGATCTCTTGGGTACAGAAGGTTGCGGCGGTGGGAATAGGGTTTTTTGGTGCTCCTGGGTGTTTTCGGGGTACGTGGATATATATAGGAGGAAGAAGTAGGTCGGTGGAGCAACGAGGGGCCCACGAGGGTGGAGGGCGCGCCCCCTGCCTCATGGACTCCTTGATTGTTTCTTGACGTCCACTCAAAGTCTCGTGGATCACGTTTTTTGAGAAAATCACGTCCCCGAAGGTTTTATTCCGTTTGGACTCCGTTTGATATTCCTTTTCTATGAAACAATGAAATAGGCAAAAAGCAGGAATTTGGGCTGGGCCTCCGGTTAATAGGTTAGTCCCAAAAATAATATAAAAGTGTAAAATAAAGCCCATTAACATCCAAAACAGATAATATAATAGCATGGAACAATCAAAAATTATAGATACGTTGGAGACGTATCCTCCACGTACCCTCGTAGACCGAAAGCGGAAGCGTTATGACAATGCGGATGATGTAGTCGTACGTCTTCACGATCGACCGATCCTAGTACCGAACGTACGGCACCTCTGGGATCTGCACACGTTCAGCTCGGTGACGTCCCATGAACTCACGATCCAGTAGAGATTCGAGGGAGAGCTTCTTCGGCACGATGGCGTGATGACGGTGATGATGAAGCTACCAGCGCAGGGCTTCACATAAGCACTACTACGATATGATCGAGGTGGATTATGGTCGAGGGGGGCACCGCACACGGCTAAGAGATCAATGATCAACTTGTGTGTCTATGGGGTGCCCCCTCCCTCGTATATAAAGGGTGGAGGAGGGGGAGGGCCGGCCCTCTACTATGGCGCACCGTGGGGAGTGATACGTCTCCAAAGTATCTATAATTTTTGATTGCTCCATGCTATATTATCTTCTGTTTTGGACATTATTGGGCTTTATTATTCACTTTTATATTATTTTTGGGACTAACCTATTAACCGGAGGCCCAGCCCAGAATCGCTGTTTTTTTGCCTATTTCAGAGTTTCGTAGAAAAAGAATATCAAACAGAGTCCAAACGGAATGAAACCTTCGGGAACGTGATTTTCGGAACGAACATGATCCACGAGACTTGGACCCTACGTCAAGCAACCAACAAGGAATCCACAAGGTAGGGGGCGCCTACCCCCCCCCCAGGCGCGCCCTCCACCCTCGTGGGCCCCCTGTTGCTCCACCAACGTACTCCTTCCTCCTATATATACCTACGTACCCCCAAACGATCAGATACGGAGCCAAAACCCTAATTCCGCCGCTGTAACTTTCTGTATCCACGAGATCCCATCTTGGGGCCTGTTCCGGAGCTCCGTCGGAGGGGGCATCGATCACGGAGGGCTTCTACATCAACACCATAGCCTCCCCGATGATGTGTGAGTAGTTTGCTTCAGACCTTCGGGTCCATAGTTATTATCTAGATGACTTCTTCTCTCTTTTTGGATCTCAATACAAAGTTCTCCCCCTCTCTCGTGGAGATCTATTCGATGTAATCTTATTTTGCGGCGCGTTTGTTGAGACCGATGAATTGTGGGTTGATGATCAAGTTTATCTATGAACAATATTTGAATCTTCTCTGAATTCTTTTATGTATGATTGGTTATCTTTGCAAGTCTATTTGAATTATTAGTTTGGTTTGGCCTACTAGATTGATCTTTTTTGCAATAGGAGAAGTGCTTAGCTTTGGGTTCAATCTTGCGGTGTCCTTTCCCAGTGACAGTAGGGGCAGCAAGACATGTATTGTATTGTTGCCATCGAGGATAACAAGATGGTTTTTTATCATATTGCATGAATTTATCTCTCTACGTCATGTCATCTTGCTTAAAGCATTACTATGTTCTTATGAACTTAATACTCTAGATGCATGTTGGATAGCGGTCGATGTGTGGAGTAATAGTAGTAGATGCAGGCAGGAGTCGGTCTACTTGTCTCGGACATGATGCCTATATACATGATCATACCTAGATATTCTCACAACTATGCTCAATTATGTCAACTGCTCAACAGTAATTTGTTCACCCACCGTAAAATACTTATGGTCTTGAGAGAAGCCACTAGTGAAACCTATGGCCCCCAGGTCTATCTTCATCATATTAATCTTCCAATACTTAGTTATTTTCATTGCCTTTTATTTTACTTTGCATGTTTATCATAAAAATACCAAAAATATTATCTTATAATATCTATCAGATCTCACTCTCATAAGTGACCGTGTAGGGATTGACAACCCCTTATCGTGTTGGTTGCGAGGATTTATTTGTTTTGTGCAGGTGTGAGGGACTCGCGCGTAGCCTCCTACTCGATTGATACCTTGGTTCTCAAAAACTGAGGGAAATACTTACGCTACTTTGCTGCATCACCCTTTCCTCTTTAAGGGAAAACCAATGCAGTGCTCAAGAGGTCGCAAGAAGGATTTCTGGCACCGTTACCGGGGAGGTCTACGCAAAAGTCAACATACCAAGTACCCATCACAAACCCTTATCTCCCGCATTACATTATTTGCCATTTGCCTCTCGTTTTCCTCTCCCCCACTTCACCATTGCCGTTTTATTCGCCCTCTCTCTCTATCCTCCCTCTCTTTCTCTATTTGCCTCTTTTCGCCCGTTTCTTGTTTGCTTGTGTGTTGGATTGCTTGCTTGTCACGATGGCTCAAGATAACACTAAATTGTGTGACTTTACTAATACCAACAGCAATGATTTTATTAGCACTCTGATTGCTCCTCTTACTGATGTTGAACCTTGTGAAATTAATGTTGTTGGGGAACGTAGTAATTTCAAAAAAATTCCTACGCACACGCAAGATCATGATGATGCATAGCAACGAGAGAGGAGAGTGTTTGTCTACGTACCCTTGTAGACCGGCAACGGAAGTGTTGACACAATGTAGAGGAAGTTGTCGTACATCTTCCCGATCCGACCGATCCAAGTACCGAACGTATGGCACCTTCGAGTTCTACACACGTTCAACTCGGTGACGTCCCTCGAGCTCCGATCCAGCAAAGTGTTGAGGGAGAGTTTTGTCGGCACGACGGCGTGATGACAGTGATGATGTTCTACCGACGCAGGGCTTCTCCTAAGCACCGCTACGATATGACCGAAGTGGAATATGGTGGAAGGGGCACCGCACACGGCTAAGGAACGATCACGAAGATCAACTTGTGTGTCATGGGGTGCCCCCTTGCCCCCATATATAAAGGAGGGAGAGGGGCAGGTGCGGCCGGCCCAAGGGGTGCGCCTGGAGGAGTCCTACTCCCATCGGGAGTAGGACTCCTCCCTCTTGCCTTGTTGGAAAAGGAAGGGGGAAGGCAGAAGGAGGAAAGGGGGGCGCCGCCCCCCCCCCTTCCTTGTCCTATCCGGACTAGGGGGGAGGGGGCGCGCGGCCTACTCTGGACGGCCCTCCTCTTCTCCCTTAGGGCCCATGTAGGCCCAATAACCCCCGGGGGGGTTCCGGTAACCCCCCGGTACTCCGGTAAAATCCCGATTTCACCCGGAACGTTTCCGATATCCAAATATAGGCTTCCAATATATCAATCTTTATGTCTCGACCATTTCGAGACTCCTCATCTTGTCCGTGATCACATCTGGGACACCGAACAACCTTCGGTACATCAAAACACAAAAACCTTAATTACGATCGTCACCAAACTTTTAGCGTGCGGACCCTACGGGTTCGAGAACTATGTAGACATGACCGAGACACGTCTCCGGTAAATAACCAATAGCGGAACCTGGATGCTCATATTGGCTCCTACATATTATACGAAGATCTTTATCGGTCAGACCGTATAACAATATACGTTGTTCCCTTTGTCATCGGTATGTTACTTGCCCGAGATTTGATCGTCGGTATCTCAATACCTGGTTCAATCTCGTTACCGGCAAGTCTCTTTACTCGTTCCATAATACATCATCCCGCAACTAACTTATTAGTTGCAATGCTTGCAAGGCTTGAGTGATGTGCATTACCGAGAGGGCCCATAGATACCTCTCCGACAATCGGAGTGACAAATCCTAATCTGAAAATACGCCAACCCAACAAATACCTTTGGAGACACCTGTAGAGCACCTTTATAATCACCCAGTTACGTTGTGACGTTTGGTAGCACACAAAGTGTTCCTCCGGTAAACGGGAGTTGCATAATCTCATAGTCATAGGAACATATATAAGTTATGAAGAAAGCAATAGCAACAAACTAAACGATCAAGTGCTAAGCTAATGGAATGGGTCAAGTCAATCACATCATTCTCCTAATGATGTGATCCCGTTAACCAAATAACAACTCATGTCTATGGTTAGGAAACATAACCATCTTTGATCAACGAGCTAGTCAAGTAGAGGCATGCCAGTGACACTCTGTTGGTCTATGTAATATGTTTCCGGTTAATACAATTTTAGCATGAATAATAAACATTTATCATGATACAAAGAAATAAATAATAACTTTATTATTGCCTCTAGGGCATATTTCCTTCAGTCTCCCACTTGCACTAGAGTCAATAATCTAGATTACAGAGTAATGATTCTAACACCCATGGAGCCTTGGCGCTGATCATGTTTTGCTCGTGGAAGAGGCTTAGTCAGCGGGTCTGTAACATTCAGATCCGTGTGTATCTTGCAAATTTCTATATCTCCCACTTGTACTAAATCCCGAATGGAATTGAAGTGTCTTTTGATGTGCTTGGTTCTCTTGTGAAATCTGGATTCCTTTGCCAAGGCAATTGCACCAGTATTGTCACAAAAGATTTTCATTGGACCCGATGCACTAGGTATGACACCTAGATCAGATATGAACTCCTTCATCCAGACTCCTTCATTTGCTGCTTCCGAAGCAGCTATGTACTCCACTTCACATGAAGATCCCGCCACGACGCTTGGTTTAGAACTGCACCAACTGACAGCTCCACCGTTTAATGTAAACACGTATCCGGTTTGCGATTTAGAATCGTCCAGATCAGTGTCAAAGCTTGCATCAACATAACCATTTACGATGAGCTCTTTGTCACCTCCATATACAAGAAACATATCCTTAGTTATTTTCAGGTACTTCAGGATGTTCTTGACCGTTGTCCAGTGATCCACTCCTGGATTACTTTGGTACCTCCCTGCTAGACTTATAGCAAGGCACACATCAGGTCCGGTACACAGCATTGCATACATGATAGAGCATATGGCTAAAGCATAGGGAACATCTTTCATTTTCTCTCTATCTTTTGCAGTGGTCGGACATTGAGTCTTACTCAACTTCACACCTTGTAACACAGGCAAGAACCTTTCTTTGCTTGATCCATTTTGAACTTCTTCAAAACTTTGTCAAGGTACGTGCTTTGTGAAAGTCCAATTAAGCGTGATCTATCTCTATAGATCTTAATGCCCAATATGTAAGCAGCTTCACCGAGGTCTTTCATTGAAAAACTCTTATTCAAGTATCCCTTTATGCTCTCCAGAAATTCTATATTATTTCCAATCAATAATATGTCATCCACATATAATATCAGAAATGCTACAGAGCTCCCACTCACTTTCTTGTAAATACAGGCTTCTCCAAAAGTCTGTATAAAACCAAATGCTTTGATCACACTATCAAAGCGTTTATTCCAACTCTGAGAGGCTTGCACCAGTCCATAAATGGATCGCTGGAGCTTGCACACTTTGTTAGCTCCCTTTGGATCGACAAAACCTTCTGGTTGCATCATATACAACTCTTCTTCCAGAAATCCATTCAGGAATGCAGTTTTGACATCCATTTGCAAAATTTCATAATCATAAAATGCGGCAATTGCTAACATGATTCGGACAGACTTAAGCATCGCTACGGGTGAGAAGGTCTCATCGTAGTCAATCCCTTGAACTTGTCAAAAACCTTTCGCAACAAGTCGAGCTTTGTAGACAGTAACATTACCGTCAGCGTCAGTCTTCTTCTTGAAGATCCATTTATTCTCAATTGCTTGTTGATCAATGGGCAAGTCAACCAAAGTCCACACTTTGTTCTCATACATGGATCCCATCTTAGATTTCATGGCTTCTAGCCATTTTGTGGAATCTGTGATAGAAGGTGTACCCAATAGTCTCCTTTGGGTATCCTATGAAGACACATTTCTCCGATTTGGGTTCGAGCTTATCAGGTTGAAGCTTTTTCACATAAGCATCGCAGCCCCAAACTTTCAGAAACGACAACTTTGGTTTCTTGCCAAACCATAGTTCATAAGGCGTCGTCTCAACGGATTTCGATGGTGTCCTATTTAACGTGAATGCAGCCGTCTCTAAAGCATAACCCCAAAACGATAGCGGTAAATTAGTAAGAGACATCATAGATCGCACCATATCTAATAAAGTACGATTACGACGTTCGGACACACCATTACGCTGTGGTGTTCCGGGTGGCGTGAGTTGCGAAACTATTCCGCATTGTTTCAAATGTAGACCAAACTCGTAACTCAAATATTCTCCTCCACGATCAGATCGTAGAAACTTTATTTTCTTGTTACGATGATTTTCAACTTCACTCTGAAATTCTTTGAACTTTTCAAATGTTTCAGACTTATGTTTCATTAAGTAGATATACCCATATCTGCTTAAATCATCTATGAAGGTGAGAAAATAATGATATCCGCCAGGAGCCTCAACATGCATTGGACCACATACATCTGTATGTATGATTTCCAACAAATCCGTTGCTCTCTCCACAGTACCGGAGAACGGCGTTTTAGTCATCTTACCCATGAGGCACGGTTTGCAAGTACCAAGTGATTCATAATCAAGTGGTTCCAAAAGTCCATCAGTATGGATTTTCTTCATGTGCTTTACACCGATATGACCTAAATGGCAGTGCCACAAATAAGTTGCACTATCATTATCAACTCTGCATCTTTTGATTTCAACATTATGAATATGTGTATCACTACTATCGAGATTCATCAAAAATAGACCACTCTTCAAGGGTGCATGACCATAAAAGATATTACTCATATAAATAGAACAACCATTATTCTCAGATTTAAATGAATAACCGTCTCGCATCAAACAAGATCCAGATATAATGTTCATGCTCAACGCTGGCACCAAATAACAATTATTTAGGTCTAATACTAATCCCAAAGGTAGATGTAGAGGTAGCATGCCGACTGCGATCACATCGACTTTGGAACCATTTCCCACGCGCATCGTCACCTCGTCCTTAGCCAATCTTCGCTTAATCCGTAGCCCCTGTTTCGAGTTGCAAATGTTAGCAACAGAACCAGTATCAAATACCCAGGTGCTACTGCGAGCATTAGTAAGGTACACATCAATAACATGTATATCACATATACCTTTGTTCACTTTGCCATCCTTCTTATCTGCCAAATACTTGGGGCAGTAACGCTTCCAGTGACCAGTCTGCTTGTAGTAGAAGCACTCAGTCTCAGGCTTAGGTCCAGACTTGGGTTTCTTCTCCTGAGCAGCAACTTTTTTGCTATTCTTCTTGAAGTTCCCGTTCTTCTTCCCTTTGCCCTTTTTCTTGAAACTGGTGGTCTTATTGACCATCAACACTTGATGCTCCTTCTTAATTTCTACCTCCGCGGCTTTTAGCATCGCAAAGAGCTCAGGAATAGTCTTATTCATCCCTTGCAAATTATAGTTCATCACGAAGCTTTTGTAGCTTGGTGGCAGTGATTGAAGAACTCTGTCAATGACACTATCAACAGGAAGATTAACCCCCAGTTGAGTCAAGTGATTATGATACCCAGACATTTTGAGTATATGTTCACTGACAGAACTATTCTCCTCCATCTTGC
The DNA here is from genome assembly GCF_002162155.2 of Triticum dicoccoides. Taxonomy (NCBI): domain Eukaryota; kingdom Viridiplantae; phylum Streptophyta; class Magnoliopsida; order Poales; family Poaceae; genus Triticum; species Triticum dicoccoides. Next base: position 569,814,687 of record NC_041390.1, on the reverse strand, counting down.
AACTATAGAACTTATTGGAGACTTCATATCTCTCAATCCGGGCATTTACTTGAAATATTAACTTCAACTCTTGGAACATCTCATATGCTCCATGACATTCAAAACATTGTTGAAGACCCGGTTCTAAGACGTAAAGCATGGCACACTGAACTATCGAGTAGTCATCAGCTTTGCTCTGCCAGACGTTCATAACATCTAGTGTTGCTCCTGCAGCAGGCTTGGCACTTAGCGGTGCTTCCAGGACATAATTCTTCTGTGCATCAATGAGGATAATCCTCAAGTTACGGACCCAGTCCGTGTAATTGCTACCATCATCTTTCAACTTTGCTTTCTCAAGGAATGCATTAAAATTCAACGGAACAACAGCACGAGCCATCTACCTACAATCAAACATAGACAAGCAAGATACTATCAGGTACTAAGTTCTTGATAAATTTAAGTTTAATTAATCATATTACTTAAGAACTCCCACTTAGAAAGATATCCCTCTAATCCTCTAAGTGATCACATGATCCAAATCAACTAAACCATGTCTGATCATCACGTGAGATGGAGTAGTATTAATGGTGAACATCAATATGTTGATCATATCTACTATATGATTCATGCTCGAACTTTTGGTCTCCGTGTTCCAAGGCCATATCTGTTATATGCTAGGCTCATCAAGTTTAACCTGAGTATTCCGCGTGTGCAACTATTTTGCACCCATTGTATTTGAACGTAGAGCCTATCACACCCGATCACCACGTGGTGTCTCAGCACGAAGAACTTTCGCAACGGTGCATACTCAGGGAGAACACTTATACTTTGATAATTTAGTGAGGGATCATCTTATAATGCTACCGTCAATCAAAGCAAGATAAGATGCATAAAAGATAAACATCACATGCAATGAATATAAGTGATATGATATGGCCATCATCATCTTGTACTTGTGATCTCCATCTCCAAAGTACCGTCATGATCACCATCGTCACCGGCGCGACACCTTGATCTCCATCGTAGCATCGTTGTTGTCTCTCCAATCTTATGCTTCCACGACTATCGCTACCGCTTAGTGATAAAGTAGCGCGATTGTATTGCATACAATAAAGCGACAACCATATGGCTCCTGCCAGTTGCCGATAACTCGGTTACAAAACATGATCATCTCATACAATAAAATTTAGCATCATGTCTTGACCATATCACATCACAACATGCCCTGCAAAAACAAGTCAGACGTCCTCTACTTTGTTGTTGCAAGTTTTACGTGGCTGCTACGGGCTTAGCAAGAACCATTCTTACCTATGCATCAAAACCACAACGATAGTTTGTAAAGTTGGTGCTGTTTTAACCTTCGCAAGGACCGGGCATAGCCACACTTGGTTCAACTAAAGTTGGAGAAACTGACACCCGCCAGCCACCTGTGTGCAAAGCACGTCGGTAGAACCAGTCTCGCGTAAGCGTATGCGAAATGTCGGTCCAGGCCGCTTCATCCAACAATACCGCCGAACCAAAGTATGACATGCTGGTAAGCAGTATGACTTATATTGCCCACAACTCACTTGTGTTCTACTCGTGCATATAACATCAACATATAGAACCTAGGCTCGGATGCCACTGTTGGGGAACGTAGTAATTTCAAAAAAATTCCTACCCACACGCAAGATCATGATGATGCATAGCAACGAGAGAGGAGAGTGTTTGTCTATGTACCCTCGTAGACCGGCAACGTAAGTGTTGACACAACGTAGAGGAAGTAGTCGTATGTCTTCCCGATCCGACCGATCCAAGTACCGAACGTACGGCACCTCCGAGTTCTGCACACGTTCAACTCGGTGACGTCCCTCGAGCTCCGATCCAGCAAAGTGTTGAGGGAGAGTTTCGTCTGCACGACGGCATGATGACGGTGATGATGTTCTACCGACGCAGGGCTTCGCCTAAGCACCGCTACGATATGATCGAGGTGGAATATGGTGGAAGGGGGCACCGCACACGACTAAGGAACGATCACGAAGATCAACTTGTGTGTCATGGGGTGCCTCCTTGACCCCGTATATAAAGGAGGGAGAGGGGGAGGTGCGGCCGGCCCAAGGGGTGCGCCTGGAGGAGTCCTACTCCCACCCCCTCTTGCCTTGTTGGAAAAGGAAGGGGGAAGGGAGAAAGAGGAAAGGGCCCCCCCTTCCTTGTCCTATTCGGACTAGGGGGGAGGGTGCGTGCGGCCTGCCCTCCTATTCTCCCTTAGGGCCCATGTAGGCCCAATAACCCCCGGGGGGTTCCAGTAACCCCCCGGTACTCCGGTAAAATCCCGATTTCACCCGGAACGTTTCCGATATCCAAATATAGGCTTCCAATATATCAATCTTTATGTCTCGACCATTTCGAGACTCCTCGTCATGTCCGTGATCACATCCGGGACACCGAACAAACTTTGGTACATCAAAACACAAAAACCCTAATTACGATCGTCACAGAACTTTAAGCGTGCGGACCCTACGGCTTCGAGAACTATGTAGACATGACCGAGACACGTCTCCTGTCAATAACTAATAGCGGAACCTGGATGCTCATATTGGCTCCTACATATTCTACGAAGATCTTTATCGGTCAGACCGCATAACAATATACGTTGTTCCCTTTGTCATCGGTATGTTACTTGCCCGAGATTTGATCGTCGGTATCTCAATACCTAGTTCAATCTCGTTACCGGCAAGTCTCTTTACTCGTTCCGTAATACATCATCCCGCAACTAACTTATTAATTGCAATGCTTGCAAGGCTTGAGTGATGTGCATTACCGAGAGGGCCCAGAGATTTCTCTCCGACAATTGGAATGACAAATCCTAATCTCGAAATATGCCAACCCAACAAATACCTTCGGAGACACTTGTAGAGCACCTTTATAATCACCCAATTACGTTGTGACGTTTGGTAGCACACAAAGTGTTCCTCCGGTAAACGGGAGTTGCATAATCTCATAGTCATAGGAACATATATAAGTTATGAAGAAAGCAACAGCAACAAACTAAACGATCAAGTGCTAAGCTAATGGAATGTGTCAAGTCAATCACATCATTCTCCTAATGATGTGATCCCGTTAACCAAATAACAACTCATGTCTATGGTTAGGAAACATAACCATCTTTGATCAACGAGCTAGTCAAGTAGAGGCATACTAGTGACACTCTGTTTGTCTATGTATTCACACATGTATTATGTTTCCGGTTAATACAATTTTAGCATGAATAATAAAAATTTATCATGATACAAGGAAATAAATAATAACATTATTATTGCCTCTAGGGCATATTTCCTTCAAATGCTGCCTTGTTGAATCTTGTCATGAAAGATCCGTTTTCCGGCCTTCCTAGTGAAGATGCCGCTACCCATCTAAATAGCTTCGTTGATTTGTGTGATATGCAAAAGAAGAAAGATGTGGAGAATTATATTGTTAAATTGAAGCTATTTCCTTTTTCGCTTAGAGATCGTGCTAAAGCTTGGTTTTCGCCTTTGCCTAAAAATAGTATTGATTCTTGGAAAAAGTGCAAAGATGCTTTTATCTCTAAGTATTTTCCTCCCGCTAAGATCATCTCTCTCAGAAACGATATTATGAATTTTAAGCAACTTGATCATGAACATGTTGCACAAGCTTCAGAGAGGATGAAATTAATGATACGTAATTGCCCAACACATGGTTTGAATTTGTGGATGATTATACAAAATTGTTATGCCGGACTGAATTTTGCTTCTAGAAATCTTTTAGATTCGGCAGCGAGAGGCACTTTTATGGAAATCACTTTAGGATAAGCTACTAAACTCCTCGATAATATTATGGTTAATTATTCTCAATGGCACACTGAAAGATCTACTAATAAAAAAAGTGCATGCGATAGAAGAAATTAATGTTTTGAGTGGAAAGTTGGATGAACTTATGAAATTATTTGCTACTAAGAGTGTTTCTTCTGATCCTAATGATATGCCTTTGTCTACTTTGATTGAGAATAATAATGAATCTATGGATGTGAATTTTGTTGGTAGGAATAATTTTGGTAACAACGCGTATGGATGAAACTTTAACCCTAGGCCTTATCCTGTTAATTCCTCTAATAATTATGGTAATTCCTACAACAATTCTTATGGAATTTTTAATAAGATGCCCTCTGAATTTGAGACCAGTGTTAAGGAATTTATGAATTCACAAAAGAATTTCAATGCTTTGCTTGAAGAGAAATTGCTTAAAGTTGATGACTTGGCTAGGAACGTTGATAGAATTTCTCTTGATGTTGATTCTTTAAAACTTAGATCTATTCCTCCTAAGCATGATATCAATGAGTATCTCAAAGCCATGAGAATTTCCATTGATGAGTGCAAAGAATGAACCGCTAGGATGCGTGCTAAGAAAGAGTCCTTTATAAGAGCGTGTTCTTCTAGTTTCCATGAAAATAAAGATGAAGATCTAAAAGTTATTGATGTGTCCCCCATTAAATCTTTGTTTTGCAATATGAATATTTATAATGATGGGACTGAATATGATCCACCTTTACCTAGAAGGCGTTCCAAAAATTCGGAGTTTTTAGATCTTGATGCTAAAATTGATAAAGGTGGGATTGATGAGATCAAAACTCTAGATGTTAATGAACCTACTATTTTCGATTTCAAGGAATTTAATTATGATAGCTGCCCTTTGATAGATTGTATTTTCTTGTTGCAATCCGTGCTAAATTCTCCTCATGCTTATAGCCAAAATAAAGCTTTTACCAAACATATCGTTGATGCTTTGATGCAATCTTATGAAGAAAAACTTGAGTTGGAAGTTTCTATCCCTAGAAAACTTTATGATGAGTGGGAACCAACTATTAAAATTAAAATTAAAGATCATTAATGCTATGCTTTGTGTGATTTGGGTGCTAGTGTTTCCACGATTCCAAAGACTTTGTGTGATTTGTTAGGTTTCCGTGATTTTGATGATTGCTCTTTAAACTTGCACCTTGCAGATTCCACTATTAGGAAACCTATGGGAAGAATTAATGATGTTCTTATTGTTGCAAATAGGAACTATGTTCCCGTAGGTTTTATTGTTCTTGACATAGATTGCAATCCTTCATGTCCTATTATTCTTGGTAGACCTTTTCTTAGAACGATTGATGCAATTATTGATATGAAGGAAGGAAATATTAGATTCCAATTTACGTTAAGGAAAGGCATGCAACACTTTCCTAGAAATAAAATTAAATTACCTTATAAATCTATTACGAGAGCCACTTATGGATTGCCTACCGAAGATGGCAATACCTAGATCTATCCTTGTTTTTATGCCTAGCTAGGGGCGTTAAACGATAGCGCTTGTTGGGAGGCAACCCAATTTTATTTTTATTCCTTGCTTTTTGCTCCTGTTTAGTAATAAATAATTTATCTAGCCTCTGTTTTGGTTGTGTTTTTTGTGTTTAATTAGTGTTTGTGCCAAGTAGAACCGTTGGGAAGACTTGGGGAAAGTCTTGTTAATCTTGCTGTAAAAAACAGAAACTTTAGCGCTCACGAGAACTGCTGACATTTTTATTTGGAAAGTGCTATTTAGTTAATTATTTTTGAAGATGATTAATATATAAATTCCTCACGTCCAGCAATTTATTTTATAATTTTTGGGGTTCCAGATCTTGCGATAGCTACAGATTACTATAGACAGTTATGTTTTTGACAGATTCTGTTTTTCGTGTGTTGTTTGCTTATTTTGATGAATCTATGGCTAGTAAAATAGTTTATAAACCATAGAGAAGTTGTAATACAGTAGGTTTAAAACCAATATAAATAAAGAATTAGTTCATTACAGTACCTTGAAGTGGTCTTTTGTTTTCTTTCGCTAACGGAGCTCACGAGATTTTCTACTTTAAGTTTTGTGTTATGAAGTTTTCAAGTTTTGGGTAAGGATTTGATGGATTATGGAATAAGGAGTGGTAAGAGCCTAAGCTTGGGGATGCCCATGGCACCCCCAAGATAATCTAAGGACACCAAAAATCCAAAGCTTGGGGATGCCCCGGAAGGCATCCCCTCTTTCGTCTACTTCCATCGGTAACTTTACTTGGAGCTATATTTTTATTCACCACATGATATGTGTTTTGCTTGGAGTGTCTTGTATGATTTGAGTATTTGCTTTTTAGTTTACCACAATAATCTTTGCTGTACACACCTTTTGAGAGAGACACTCATGATTCAAAAATTATTAGAAATACTCTATGTGCTTCACTTATATCTTTTGAGTTATATAGCTTTGCTCTAGTACTTCACTTATATCTTTTAGAGCACGATGGTGGATTTGTTTTATAGAAACTATTTATCTCTCATGCTTCACTTAGATTATTTTGAGAGTCTTAAATAGCATGGTAATTTGCTTAAATAATCCTAATATCCTAGGTATTCAAGATTAGTAAAAACTTTCTTATGAGTGTTTTGAATACTAAGAGAAGTTTGATGCTTGATGATTGTTTTGAGATATGGAGGTAGTGATATTAAAGTTGTGCTAGTTGAGTAGTTGTGAATTTGAGAAATACTTGTGTTGAAGTTTGCAAGTCCTGTAGCATGCACATATGGTAAACGTTATGTAACAAATTTGAAACATGAGGTGTTCTTTGATTGTCCTCCTTATGAGTGGCGGTCGGGGACGAGCGGTAGTCTTTTCCTACCAATCTATCCCCCTAGGAGCATGCGCGTAGTGCTTGGTTTTTGATGACTTGTAGATTTTTGCAATAAGTATGTGAGTTCTTTATGACTAATGTTGAGTCCATGGATTATACCACTCTCACCTTTCCATCATTGCTAGCCTCTTCGGTACCGTGCATTGCCCTTTCTCACATTGAGAGTTGGTGCAAACTTCGCCGGTGCATCCAAACCCCGTGATATGATACGCTCTTTCACACATAAACCTCCTTATATCTTCCTCAAAACATCCATCATACCTACCTATTATGGCATTTCCATAGCCATTCCGAGATATATTGCCATGCAACTTTCCACCATCCCGTTTATCATGACACGTTCATCATTGTCATATTGTTTAGCATGATCATGTAGTTGACATAGTATTTGTGGCAAAGCCACCGTTCATAATTCTTTCATACATGTCACTCTTGGTTCATTGCATATCCCGGTACACCACCGGAGGCATTCATATAGAGTCATACCTTGTTTTAGTATCGAGTTGTAATCATTGAGTTGTAAATAAATAGAAGTGTGAGGATCATCATTTAATAGAGCATTGTCCCAAAAAAGGCCAAATAAAAAAAGGGAAGGCCCAAAAAAATAGAGAAAAGAGAAAATTAAAGGGACATTGCTACTATTTTTTCCACACTTGTGCTTCAAAGTAGCACCATGATATTCATGATAGAGAGTCCCTTGTTTTTTCGCTTTCATATACTAGTGGGAATTTTTCATTATAGAACTTGGCTTGTATATTCCAACAATGGGCCTCCTCAAGTGCCCTAGGTCTTCGTGAGCAAGCAAGTTGGATGCACACCCACTAGTTTCTTTTGTTGAGCTTTCATACATTTATAGCTCTAGTGCATCCGTTGCATGGCAATCCCTACTCCTTGCATTAACATCAATCGATGGGCATCTCCATAGCTCATTGATTAGCCTCGTTGATGTGAGACCTTCTCCTTTTTTGTCTTTCCACATAACCCCCATCATTATACTCTATTCCACCCATAGTGCTATATACATGGCTCGCGCTCATGTACTGCGTGAAGGTTTATAAAGTTTGAGATTACTAAAGTATGAAACAATTGCTTGGCTTGTCATCGGGGTTGTGCATGATGAGAGAATTCTTGTGTCACGAAAATGGAGCATGACTAAACTATATGATTTTGTAGGGATGAACTTTCTTTGGCCATGTTATTTTGAGAAGACATAATTGCTTAGTTAGTATGCTTGAAGTATTATTATTTCTATGTCAATATTAAACTTTTGTCTTGAATCTTTCGGGTCTGAATATTCATGCCACAATTAAGAAGAATTACATTGAAATTATGCCTATTAGCATTCCACATCAAAAAATTTGTTTTTATCATTTACCTACTCGAGGACGAGCAGGAATTAAGCTTGGGGATGCTTGATACGTCTCCAACGTATCTATAATTTTTGATTGCTCCATGCTATATTATCTTCTGTTTTGGACATTATTGGGCTTTATTATTCAATTTTATATTATTTTTGGGACTAACCTATTAATCGGAGGCCCAGCCCAGAATTGCAGTTTTTTGCCTATTTCAGAGTTTCACAGAAAAAGAATATCAAACGGAGTCCAAATGGAATGAAACCTTCGGGAACGTGATTTTCGGAACGAACATGATCCAGGAGAGTTGGACCCTACATCAAGCAACCAACAGGGAAGCCACGAGGTAGGGGGCGCGCCTCCCCCCCAGGCGCGCCCTCCACCCTCGTGGGCCCCATGTTGCTCCACCAACGTACTCCTTCCTCCTATATATACCTACGTACCCCCAAACGATCAGATACAGAGCCAAAACCCTAATTACACCGCCGTAACTTTCTGTATCCACGAGATACCATCTTGGGGCCTGTTCCGGAGCTCCGCCGGAGGGAGCATCGATCATGGAGGGCTTCTACATCAACACCATAGCCTCTCCGATGATGTGTGAGTAGTTTACTTCAGACCTTCGGGTCCATAGTTATTAGCTAGATGGCTTCTTCTCTCTTTTTTGATCTCAGTACAAAGTTCTCCCCCTCTCTCGTGGAGATCTATTCCATGTAATCTTCTTTTGCGGTGTGTTTGTTGAGACCGATGAATTGTGGGTTTACGATCAAGCTTATCTATGAACAATATTTGAATCTTCTCTGAATTCTTTTATGTATGATTGGTTATCTTTGCAAGTCTCTTCGAATTATCAGTTTGGTTTGGCCTACTAGATTGATCTTTCTTGCAATAGGAGAAGTTCTTAGCTTTGGGTTCAATCTTGCGGTGTGCTTTCCCAGTGATAGTAGGGGCAGCAAGGCACGTATTGTATTGTTGCCAGCGAGGATAACAAGATGGGGTTTTTATCATATTGAATGAATTTATCCCTCTACATCATGTCATCTTGCTTGAAGTGTTACTCTGTTCTTATGAACTTAATACTCTAGATGCATGCTGGATAGCGGTTGATGTGTGGAGTAATAGTAGTAGATGCAGGCAGGAGTCGGTCTACTTGTCTCAGACGTGATGCCTATATACATGATCATACCTAGATATTCTCATAACTATGCTCAATTCTGTCAATTGCTCAACAGTAATTTGTTCACCCACCGTAAAATACTTATGCTCTTGAGAGAAGCCACTAGTGAAACCTATGGCCCTGGGTCTATCTTCATCATATTAATCTTCCAATACTTAGTTATTTTCATTGCCTTTCATTTTACTTTGCATCTTTATCATAAAAATACCAAAAATATTATCTTATCATATCTATCAGATCTCACTCTCGTAAGTGACCGTGTAGGGATTGACAACCCCTTATCGCGTTGGTTGCGAGGATTTATTTGTTTTGTGCAGGTGCGAGGGACTCGCGCGTAGCCTCCTACTGGATTGATACCTTGGTTCTAAAAACCAAGGGAAATACTTACGCTACTTTGCTGCATCATCCTTTCCTCTTCAAGGGAAAATCAACGCAATGCTCAAGAGGTAGCAGGGAGTCCAACTCCCACTAGGAGTAGGATTCCCCCCTTTCCAAGTAGTAGGAGTAGGAGAGAAGGAAGGGGAAGAGAGAAGAGAAGGAAGGAGGGGGCGCCGCCCCTCCCCTTAGTCCAATTCGAACTAGGCCTTGGGGGGGCGGCCTGCACTAGGCAGCCCCTATCTCTCTCTCCCCTAAAGCCTAATAAGGCCCATATACTCCCTGGCGAATTCCCGTAACTCTTCGATACTCCGATAAATTCCTGAACCACTCAGAACCTTTCTGATGTACGAATATAGCCTTCCAATATATAGGTCTTTACGTCTCGAACATTTCGAGACTCCTCGTCATGTCCCTGATCTCATCCGGGACTCCGAACAACCTTCGATACATCAAAACACATAAACTCATAATACCAATTATCACCGAACCTTAAGCGTGCGGACCCTACAGGTACGAGAACTATGTAGACATGACCGAGACTCATCTCCGGTCAATAACCAACAACGGAACCTGGATGCTCATATTGGCTCCTACATATTCTACGAAGATCTTTATCGGTCAAACCGCATAACAACATGCATGGTTCCCTTTGTCATCAGTATGTTACTTGCCCGAGATTCGATCGTCGGTATCTCAATACCTAGTTCAATCTCGTTACCGGCAAGTCTCTTTACTCGTTCGGTAATGCATCATCCCGCAACTAACTCATTAGTTTCATTGCCTGCAAGGCTTATAGTGATGTGCATTACCGAGAGGACCCAAAGATACCTCTCCAACAATCAGAGTGACAAATCCAAATCTTGATCTATGCCAACTCAACAAGTACCATTGGAGACACCTGTAGAGCACCTTTATAATCACCCAGTTACGTTGTGACGTTTGGTAGCAAACAAAGTGTTCCTCCGGTATTCGGGAGTTGCATAATCTCATAGTCATAGGAACATGTATAAGTCATGGAAAAAACAATAGCAATATACTAAACGATCAAATGCTAAGCTAACAGAATGGGTCAAGTCAATCACATCATTCTCTAATGATGTGATCCCGTTATTCAAATGAAAACTCATGTCTATGGCTAGGAAACTTAACCATCTTTGATTCAACGAGCTAGTCAAGTGGAGGCATACTAGTGACACTCTGTTTGTCTATGTATCCACACATGTACTAAGTTTCCAGTTAATACAATTCTAGCATGAATAATAAACATTTATCATGATATAAGGAAATATAAATAACAACTTTATTATTGCCTCTAGGGCATATTTCCTTCAATCTCCCACTTGCACTAGAGTCAATAATATAGTTCACATCGCCATGTGATTTAACATGAATAGTTCACATCACCATGTGATTAACACCCATGCTACCTCTTGAGCACTATGTTGGTTTTCCCTTGAAGAGGAAAGGGTGATGCAGCAAAGTAGCGTAAGTATTTCCCTCAGTTTTTGAGAACCAAGGTATCAATCCAGTAGGAGACTACACGCAAGTCCCTCGTACCTGCACAAACAAATAAGAACCTCGCAGCCAACGCAATAAAGGGGTTGTCAATCCCTTCACGGTCACTTACGAGAGTGAGATCTGATAGAGATAATAAGATAAATAAACATTTTTGGTATTTTTATGATATAGATTGACAGTAAAGATTGCAAAGTAAAATAGATTGGAAACTTATATGATAAAAGATAGACCCGGGGGCCATAGGTTTCACTAGTGGCTTCTCTCAAGATAGCATAAGTATTGCGGTGGGTGAATGAATTACTGCCGAGCAATTGATAGAAAAGTGCATAGTTATGAGAATATCTAGGCATGATCATGTAGATAGGCATCACGTCCGCGACAAGTAGACTGAAACGATTCTGCATCTACTACTATTACTCCACACATCGACCGCTATCCAGCATGCATCTAGAGTATTAAGTTCATAAGAAGAGAGTAACACATTAGGTAAGATGACATGATGTAGAGGGATAAACTCAAGCAATATGATATAAACCCCATCTTTTTATCCTTGATGGCAACAATACAATACGTGCCTTGCTGCCCCTGCTGTCACTAGGAAAGGACACCGTAAGATTGAACCCAAAGCTAAGCACTTCTCCCATTGCAAAGAAAGATCAATCTAGTAGTCCAAACCAAACTGATAATTCGAAGAGACTTGCATAGATAACCAACCATACATAAAAAAATTCAGAGAAGAATCAAATATTGTTCATAGATAAACTTGATCATAAACCCACAATTCATCGGATCTCGACAAACACGCCGCAAAAAGAGTTACATCAAATAGATCTCTAAGAAGATCGAGGAGAATTTGTATTGAGATCTAAAGAGATAGAAGAAGCCATCTAGATAATAACTATGGACCCGAAGGTCTGTGGTAAACTACTCACACATCATCGGAGAGGCTATGATGTTGATGTAGAAGCCCTCCATGATCAATTCCCCCTCCGGCGGAGCTCCGGAAAAGGCCCCAAGATGGGATCTCTTGGGTACATATGGTTGCGGCTGTGGAAATAGGGTTTCATGGTGCTCCTGGATGTTTTTGGGGTATATGGATATATATAGGAGGAAGAAGTAGGTCGGTGGAGCCACGAGGGACCCACGAGGGTGGGGCGCGCCCAAGGGGGCAGGTGCGCCTCCCTACCTCGTGGCCTCCTTGTTGATTTCTTGACATCCACTCCAAGTCCTCTGGATCACGTTTGTTTCAAAAATAACTCTCCCGAAGGTTTCATTCCGTTTGGATTCCGTTTGATATTCCTTTTCTGCGAAACACTGAAATAGGCAAAAAAACAACAATTTTCACTGGGCCTTGGGTTAGTAGGTTAGTCCCAAAAATAATATAAAAGTGTAAAAATAATCCCATTAACATCCAAAACAGATAATATAATAGCTTGGAACAATCAGAAATTATAGATACGTTGGAGACGTATCAACCCATAGTTCACATCGCCATGTGACCAACACTCAAAGGGTTTACTAGAGTCAGTAATCTAGTTCACATCGCCATGCGATTAACACTCAAAGAGTACTAAGGTGTGATCATGTTTTGCTTGTGAGAGAAGTTTAGTCAATGGGCCTGTCGAATTCAGATCCGTATGTATTTTGCAAATTTCTATGTCTACAATGCTCTGCACGGAGCTACTTTAGCTAATCGCTCCCACTTTCAATATGCATCTAGATTGTGACTTAGAGTCATCCAGATCGATGTCAAAGCTTGCATCGACGTAACTCTTTACGACGAACTCCTTATCACCTCCATAACCGAGAAATATTTCCTTAGTCCTCTAAGGATAATTTTTGACTGTTGTCCAGTGATCTACTCCTAGATCAAAATTGTACTTCCTTGCCAAACTCAGGGCAGGGTATACAATAGGTCTGGTACATAGCATGTCATACTTTATAGAACCTATGGCTGAGGCATAGGGAATGACTTTCATTCTCTTTCTATTTTCTGTCGTGGTCGGGCTTTGAGTCTTACTCAACTTCACACCTTGCAACACAGGCAAGAACTCTTTCTTTGACTGTTCCATTTTGAACTACTTCAAAAACTTGTCAAGGTATGTACTCATTGAAAAAACTTATCAAGCATCTTGATCTATCTCTATAGATCTTGATTCTCAATATGTAAGCAGCTTCACCGAGGTATTCCTTTGAAAAACTCCTTTCAAACACTCATTTATGCTTTCTAGAAAATTCTACATCATTTCCAATTGACAATATGTCATTTACATATACTTATCAGAAAGGCTGCAGTGCTCCCACTCACTTTCTTGTAAATACAGACTTCTCCAAAAGTCTGTATAAAACCATATGCTTTGATCACACTATCAAAGCGTATATTCCAACTCCGAGAGGCTTGCACCAGTCCATAAATGGATTGCTGGAGCTTGCACACTTTGTTAGCACCTTTTGGATCGACAAAACCTTCTTGTTGTATCATATACAATTCTTCTTTAAGATATCCGTTAAGGAATGTAGTTTTGACATCCATTTGCCAGATTTCATAAAATGTGGCAATTGCTAACATGATTCGGACACACTTAAGCATCGCTACGAGTGAGAAAATCTTATCGTAGTCAACACCTTGAACTTGTCGAAAACCTTTTTCAACAATTCGAGCTTTGTAGATAGTAACACTACTATTAGCGTCTGTCTTCCTCTTGAAAATCCATTTATTCTAATTGGTGTAGGAATCACTGGAACTGATTTCTGTGATTAACTACTTTCCAATTCGGGAGAAGGTACAATTACCTCATCAAGTTCTACTTTCCTCCCACTCACTTCTTTCGAGAGAAACTCCTTCTCTAGAAAGGATCCATTCTTAGCAACGAATATCTTGCCTTCGGATCTGTGATAGAAGGTATACCCAACAGTCTCCTTTCGGTATCCTATGAAGACACATCTCTCCGATTTGGGTTTGAGCTTATCAGGTTGAACCTTTTTCACATAAGCATCGCATCCCCAAACTTTAAGAAACGGCAACTTTGGTTTCTTGCCAAACCACAGTTCATATGGTGTCGTCTCAACGGATTTAGATGGTGCCCTATTTAACGTGAATGCAGTTGTCTCTAATGCATAACCCCAAAACGATAGTGGTAAGTCGGTAACAGACATCATAGATCGCACCATATCTAATAAAGTATGGTTATGACGTTCGGACACACCATTACACTGTGGTGTTCCAGGTGGCGTGAGTTACGAAACTATTCCGCATTGTTCCAAATGAAGACCAAACTTGTCACTCAAATATTCGTCTCCGCGATCAGATTGTAGAAACTTTATTTTCTTGTTACGATAATTTTCCACTTCACTCTGAAATTCTTTGAACTTTTCAAATGTTTTAGACTTATGTTTCATCAAGTAGATATACCCATATCTGCTCAAATCATCTGTGAAGGTCAGAAAATAACGATACCCGCCGCGAGCCTCAACACTCATCGAACCGTATACATCAGTATGTATTATTTCCAATAAGTTAGTTGCTCGCTCCATTGTTCCAGAGAACGGAGTCTTAGTCATCTTGTCCACGAGGCATGGTTCGCAAGCATCAAGTGATTCATAATCAAGTGATTCCAAAAACCCATCAGTATGGAGTTTCTTCATGCGCTTTACACCAATATGACCTAAACGGCAGTGCCACAAATAAGTTGCACTATCATTATTAACTTTGCATCTTTTGGCATCAATATTATGAATATGTGTATCACTACGATCGAGATTCAATAAACCATGCACCTTAGGAGTATGACCACAGATGGTTTTATTCACGTAAACAGAATAATAATTATTCTTTGACTTAAATGAATAACCATATTGCAATAAACATGATCAAATCTTATTTATGCTCAATGCAAATACCAAATAACATTTATTTAGGTTCAACACTAATCCCGAAAGTATAGGGAGTGTGCGATGATGATCATATAAATCTTGGAACCACTTCCAACACACATCGTCACTTCACCCTTAACTAGTCTATGTTCATTCTGCAACTCCTGTTTCGAGTTACTAATCTTAGCAACTAAACTAGTATCAAATACTGAGGGGTTGCTATAAACACTAGTAAAGTACACATCAATAAGAAGTATATTAAATATACCTTTGTTCACTTTGCCATCCTTCTTATCCGCCAAATACTTGGGGCAGTTCCGCTTCCAGTGACCAGTCCCTTTGCAGTAGAAGAACTTACTCTCAGGCTTAGGTCCAGACTTGGGCTTCATCACTTGAGCAGCAAATTGCTTGCCGTTCTTTTTGAAGTTCCCCTTCTTCCTTTTGCCTTTTTTCTTGAAACTAGTGGTCCTTTCAACCATCAACACTTGATGCTTTTCTTGATTTCTACCTTCGTCGATTTCAGCATCACGAAGAGCTTGGGAATCGTTTCCGTTATCCCTTGCATATTATAGTTCATCACGAAGTTCTAGTAACTTGGTGATAGTGACTAGAGAACTCTGTCAATCACTATCTTATCTAGAAGATTAACTCCCACTTGATTCAAGTGATTGTAGTACTCAGACATTCTGAGCACATGCTCACTTGCTGAGCTATTCTCCTCCATTTTGTAGGAAAAGTACTTGTCAAAGGTCTCATACCTTTTGACATGGGCATGAGTCTGAAATACTAATTTCAACTCTTGGAACATCTCATATGCTCCGTGGCGTTTCAAAAAACGTCTTTGAAGCCCCAATTCTAAGCCATAAAGCATGGTGCACTAAACTATCAAGTAGTGATCATATCGAGCTTGCCAAACGTTCGTAACGTCTGCATCTGCTCCTGCAATCGGTCTGTCACCTAGCGGTGCATCAAGGACATAATTCTTCTATGCAGCAATGAGGATAATCCTCAGATCATGGATCCAATCTGCATCATTGCTACTAACATCTTTCAACTTAGTTTTCTCTAGGAACATATCAAAAATAAAACATGGGAGCTAAATGCGAGCTATTGATCTACAACATAGATATGCTAATACTACCAGGACTAAGTTCATGATAAATTAAAGTTCAATTAATCATATTACTTAAGAACTCCCACTTAGGTAGACATCTCTCTAGTCATCTAAGTGATCATGTGATCCATATCAACTAAACCATGTCCGATCATCACGTGAGATGGAGTAGTTTTCAATGGTGAACATCACTATGTTGATCATATCTTTTATATGATTCACGCTCGACCTTCCGATCTCCAGTGTTCCAAGGCCATATCTGCATATGCTAGGAACGTCAAGTTTAACCCGAGTATTCAACGTGTGCAAAATTGGCTTGCACCCATTGTATGTGAACGTAGAGCTTATCACACCCGATCATCACGTGGTGTCTTGGCACGACGGACTTTCGCAACGGTGCATACTCAGGGAGAACACTTGTACCTTGAAATTTAGTGAGAGATCATCTTATAATGCTACCGCCGAACTAAGCAAAATAAGATGCATAAAGCATAAACATCACATACAATCAATATAAGTGATATGATATGGCCATCATCATCTTGTGCCTTTGATCTCCATCTCCAAAGCACCGTCATCATCACCATCGTCACCGGTGCGACACCTTGATCTCCATCGTAGCATCGTTGTCGTCTCGCCAACTATTGCTTCTGAAGGAAATATGCCCTAGAGGCAATAATAAAGTTATTATTTATTTCCTTACATCATGATAAATGTTTATTATTCATGCTAGAATTGTATTAACCGGAAACATAATACATGTGTGAATACATAGACAAATAGAGTGTCACTAGTATGCCTCTACTTGACTAGCTCGTTGATCAAAGATGGTTATGTTTCCTAACCATAGACATGAGTTGTCATTTGATTAGCGGGATCACATCATTAGGAGAATGATGTGATTGACATGACCCATTCCGTTAGCTTAGCACCCGATCGTTTAATATGTTGCTATTGCTTTCTTCATGACTTATACATGTTCCTATGACTATGAGATTATGCAACTCCCGTTTACCGGAGGAACACTTTGTGTGCTACCAAACGTCACAACGTAACTGGGTGATTATAAAGGTGCTCTACAGGTGTCTCTGAAGGTACATGTTGGGTTGGCATATTTCGAGATTAGGATTTGTCACTCTGATTGTCGGAGAGGTATCTCTGGGCCCTCTCGGTAATACACATTGTTTAAGCCTTGCAAGCATTGCAACTAATGAGTTAGTTGCGAGATGATGTATTACGGAACGAGTAAAGAGACTTGCCGGTAACGAGATTGAACTAGGTATTGAGATACCGATGATCGAATCTCGGGCAAGTAACATACCGATGACAAAGGGAACAACGTATGTTGTTATGCGGTCTGACCAATAAAGATCTTCGTAGAATATGTGGGAGCCAATATGAGCATCCAGGTTCCGCTATTGGTTATTGACCGGAGACGTGTCTCGGTCATGTCTACATAGTTCTCGAACCCGTAGGGTCCGCACGCTTAAAGTTTCGATGAGAGTTATATTGTGAGTTTATGAGTTTTGATGTAACGAAGGAGTTCGGAGGCCCGGATGAGATCGGGGACATGACTAGGAGTCTCAAAATGGTCGAGACGTAAAGATCGATATATTGGACGACTATATTCGGACATCGGAAAGGTTCCGAGTGATTCGGGTATTTTTTGGAGTACCAGAGAGTTACGGGAATACGTATTGGGCCTTATTGGGCCATACGGGAAAGAAGGAAAAGGGCCTCAAGGGTGGCCGCACCCCTCCCCTTGGTCTGGTCCGAATTGGACTATGGAAGGGGGGCGCCCCCTTCCTTCCTTCTCCTTTTCCCTTCCTCTTTTCCTATTCCATATGGGAGGTGGAATCCTACTAGGACTAGGGAGTCCTAGTAGGACTCCACACTTGGCGCGCCCCCTCCTAAGGTCGGCCTCCTCCTCCCTTGCTCCTTTATATATGGGTGCAGGGGGGCACCCCAAAGAGACAACAATTGATCATTGATCTCTTAGCCGTGTGCGGTGCCCCCCTCCACCATAATCCACCTCGATAATACTGTAGCGGTGCTTAGACGAAGCCCTGCGTCGGTAGAACATCAACATCGTCACCATGCCGTCGTGCTGACGAAACTCTCCCTCAACACTCGGCTGGATCGGAGTTCGAGGGATGTCATCGGGCTGAACGTGTGCTGAACTCGGAGGTGCCGTGCGTTCGGTACTTGATCAGTCGGATTGTGAAGACGTACGACTACATCAACCGAGTTGTGCTAACTCTTCCGCTTTTGGTCTACGAGGGTACATGGACAACACTCTCCCCTCTCGTTGCTATGCATCACCATGATCTTGTTGGGGAACGTAGTAATTTCAAAAAATTTCCTACGCACACGCAAGATCATGGTGATGCATAGCAACGAGAGGGGAAGAGTGTGATCTACGTACCCTTGTAGATCGACAACGGAAGCGTTAACTTGGTTGATGTAGTCGTACGTCTCCACGGCCCGACCGATCAAGCACCGAAACTACGGCACCTCCGAGTTCTAGCACACGTTCAGCTCGATGACGATCCCCGGACTCCGATCCAGCAAAGTGTCGGGGAAGAGTTCCGTCAGCACGACAGCGTGGTGACGATCTTGATCTTCTACTGCGGCAGGGCTTCGCCTAAGCACCGATACAATATTATCGAGGACTATGGTGGAAGGGGGCACCGCACACGGCTAAGAATATGATCACGTGGATCAACTTGTGTCTATGAGGTGCCTCTTGCCTCCGTATATAAAGGATCCAAGGGGGGGTGCGGCCGGCCCTAGTAGGAGGCGCGCAGGAGGAGTCCTACTCCTACTGGGAGTAGGACTCCCCTCCTTTTCCTTGTCCAAGTAGGAGAGGGGGAAGGAAGGGAGAGAGGAGAGGGGGGCGCCACCCCTCCCTCCTTGTCCAATTCGGACTAGGGGGAGAGGGGGCACGCGGCCTGCCCTGGCAGCCCCTCCTCTTCTCCACTTTAGGCCCATGAGGCCCATTAACCCCCTGGGGGGTTCAGGTAACCCCCCGGTGCTCCGGTTTTATCCGAAACTTCCCCGGAACACTTCGGGTGTCCGAATATAGCCGTCCAATATATCAATCTTTATGTCTCGACCATTTCGAGACTCCTCGTCATGTCCGTGATCACATCCGGGACTCCGAACTAACTTCGGTACATCAAAACTCATAAACTCATAATATAACTGTCATCGAAACCTTAAGCGTGCGGACCCTACGGGTTCGAGAACAATGTAGACATGACCGAGACACGTCTCCGGTCAATAACCAATAGCGGAACCTGGATGCTCATATTGGCTCCTACATATTCTATGAAGATATTTATCGGTCAGACCGCATAACAACATACGTTGTTCCCTTTGTCATCGGTATGTTACTTGCCCGAGATTCGATCGTCGGTATCTCAATACCTAGTTCAATCTCGTTACCGGCAAGTCTCTTTACTCGTTCCGTAATACATCATCTCGCAACTAACTCATTAGTTGCAATGCTTGCAAGGCTTATGCGATGTGTATTACCGAGAGGGCCCAGAGATACCTCTCCGACAATCGGAGTGACAAATCCTAATCTCGAAATACGCCAACCCAACATGTACCTTTGGAGACACCTGTAGAGTACCTTTATAATCACCCATTTACGTTGTGACGTTTGGTAGCACACAAAGTGTTCCTCCGGCGAACGGGAGTTGCATAATCTCATAGTCATAGGAACATGTATAAGTCATGAAGAAAGCAATAGCAACATACTAAACGATCGGGTGCTAAGCTAATGGAATGGGTCATGTCACTCAGATCATTCACCTAATGATGTGATCCCGTTAATCAAATAACAACTCTTTGTTCATGGTTAGGAAACATAACCATCTTTGATTAACGAGCTAGTCAAGTATAGGCATACTAGTGACACTCTGTTTGTCTATGTATTCACACATGTATTATGTTTCCGGTTAATACAATTCTAGCATGAATAATAAACATTTATCATGATATAAGGAAATAAATAATAACTTTATTATTGCCTCTAGGGCATATTTCCTTCAGTCTCCCACTTGCACTAGAGTCAATAATCTAGATTACACAGTAATGATTCTAACACCCATGGAGCCTTGGTGCTGATCATGTTTTGCTCGTGGAAGAGGCTTAGTCAACGGGTCTGCAACATTCAGATCCATATGTATCTTGAAAATCTCTATGTCTCCCACCTGGACTAGATCCTGGATGGAATTGAAGCGTCTCTTGATGTGCTTGGTTTTCTTGTGAAATCTGGATTCCTTTGCCAAAGCAATTGCACCAGTATTGTCACAAAAGATTTTCATTGGACCCGATGCACTAGGTATGACACCTAGATCAGATATGAACTCCTTCATCCAGAGTCCTTCATTTGCTGCTTCGAAGCAGCTATGTACTCCGCTTCACATGTAGATCCCGCTACAACGCTTTGTTTAGAACTGCACCAACTGACAGCTCCACCGTTTAATGTAAACACGTATCCGGTTTGCGATTTAGAATCGTCCGGATCAGTGTCAAAGCTTGCATCAACGTAACCTTTTACGATGAGATCTTTGTCACCTCCATATATGAGAAACAATTCCTTAGTCCTTTTCAGGTATTTCAGGATGTTCTTGACCGCTGTCCAGTGATCCACTCCTGGATCACTTTGGTACCTCCCTGCTAGACTTATAGCAAGGCACACATCAGGCCTGGTACACAGCATTGCATACATGATAGAGCCTATGGCTGAAGCATAGGGAACATCTTTCATTTTCTCTCTATCTTCTGCAGTGGTCGGGCATTGAGTCTTACTCAACTTCACACCTTGTAACACAGGCAAGAACCCTTTCTTTGCTTGATCCATTTTGAACTTCTTCAAAACTTTGTCAAGGTATGTGCTTTGTGAAAGTCCAATTAAGCGTCTTGATCTATCTCTATAGATCCTAATGCCTAATATGTAAGCAGCTTCACCGAGGTCTTTCATCGAAAAACTCTTATTCAAGTATCCCTTTATGCTATCCAGAAATTCTATATCATTTCCAATTAGTAATATGTCATCCACATATAATATCAGAAATGCTACAGAGCTCCCACTCACTTTCTTGTAAATACAGGCTTCTCCAAAAGTCTGTATAAAACCAAATGCTTTGATCACACTATCAAAGTGTTTATTCCAACTCCGAGAGGCTTGCACCAGTCCATAAATGGATCGCTGGAGCTTGCACACTTTGTTAGCTCCCTTTGGATCGACAAAACCTTCTGGTTGCATCATATACAACTCTTCTTCCAGAAATCCATTCAGGAATGTAGTTTTGACATCCATCTGCCAAATTTCATAATCATAAAATGCGGCAATTGCTAACATGATTCGGACAGACTTAAGCATCGCTACGGGTGAGAAGGTCTCATCGTAGTCAATCCCTTGAACTTGCCGAAAACCTTTTGCGACAAGTCGAGCTTTGTAGACAGTAATATTACCGTCAGCGTCAGTCTTCTTCTTGAAGGTCCATTTATTCTAAATTGCTTGCCGATCATCGGGCAAGTCAACCAAAGTCCATACTTTGTTCTCATACATGGATCCCATCTGAGATTTCATGGCTTCAAGCCATTTTGTGGAATCTGGGCTCGCCATCGCTTCTTCATAGTTCGTAGGTTCATCATGATCTAGTAGCATGACTTCCAGAACAGGATTACCGTACCACTCTGGCGCGGATCTCACTCTGGTTGATCTACGAGGTTCAGTAGTATCTTGTTCTGAAGTTTCATGATCATCATCATTAGCTTCCTCACTAACTGGTGTAGGTGTCACAGAAACAGTTTTCTGTAATGCACTACTTTCCAATAAGGGAGCAGGTACAGTTACCTCGTCAAGTTCTACTTTCCTCCCACTCACTTCTTTCGAGAGAAACTCCTTCTCTAGAAAGTTTCCGAACTTAGCAACAAAAGTCTTGCCTTCGGATCTGTGATAGAAGGTGTATCCAATAGTCTCCTTTGGATATCCTATGAAGACACATTTCTCCGATTTGGGTTCGAGCTTATCAGGTTGAAGCTTTTTCACATAAGCATCGCAGCCCCAAACTTTCAGAAACGACAACTTTGGTTTCTTGCCAAACCACAGTTCATAAGGCGCCGTCTCAGCGGATTTTGATGGTGCCCTATTTAATGTGAATGCGGCCGTATCTAGAGCGTATCCCCAAAACGATAGCAGTAAAATCAGTAAGAGACATCATAGATTGCACCATATCTAGTAAAGTACGATTACGACGTTCGGACACACCATTACGCTGTGGTGTTCCGGGTGGCGTGAGTTGCGAAACTATTCCATAATTTTTCAAATGTACACCAAACTCGTAACTCAAATATTCTCCTCCACGATCAGATCGTAGGAATTTTATTTTCTTGTTACTATGATTTTCTACTTCACTCTGAAATTCTTTGAACTTTTCAAATGTTTCAGACTAGTGTTTCATTAAGTAGATATACCCATATCTGCTTAAGTCATCTATGAAGGTGAGAAAATAACGATATCCGCCACGAGCCTCAATATTCATCGGACCACATACATCTGTATGTATGATTTCCAACAAATCTGTTGCTCTCTCCATAGTACCGGAGAACGGTGTTTTAGTCATCTTGCCCATGAGGCATGGTTTGCAAGTACCAAGTGATTCATAATCAAGTGGTTCCAAAAGTCCATCAGTATGGAGTTTCTTCATGCGCTTTACACCGATATGACCTAAACGGCAGTGCCACAAATAAGTTGCACTATCATTATCAACTCTGCATCTTTTGGCTTCAACACTATGAATATGTGTGTCACTACTATTGAGATTCAATAAAAATAGTGCACTCTTTAAGGGTGCATGACCATAAAAGATATTACTCATATAAATAGAACAACCATTATTCCAGATTTAAATGAATAACCGTCTCGCATCAAACAAGATCCAGATATAATGTTCATGCTTAACGCTGGCACCAAATAACAATTATTTAGGTCTAATATTAATCCCGAAGGTAGATGTAGAGGTAGCGTGCCGACTGCGATCACATCGACTTTGGAACCGTTTCCCACGTGCATCGTCACCTCGTCCTTAGCCAATCTTCGCTTAATCTGTAGTCCCTGTTTCGAGTTGCAAATATTAGCAACAGAACCAGTATCAAATACCCAGGTGCTACTGCGAGCATTAGTAAGGTACACATCAATAACATGTATATCACATATACCTTTGTTCACCTTGCCATCCTTCTTATCCGCCAAATACGTGGGGCAGTTCCGCTTCCAGTGACCAGTCTGCTTGCAGTAGAAGCACTCAGTTTCAGGCTTAGGTCCAGGTTTGGGTTTCTTCTCTTGAGTAGCAACTTGCTTGATGTTCTTTTTGAAGTTTCCCTTCTTCTTCCCTTTGCCTTTTTTCTTGAAACTAGTGGTCTTGTTGACCATCAACACTTGATGCTCCTTCTTGATTTCTACCTCCATACCTTTCAGCATTGCGAAGAGCTCGGGAATAGTCTTATTCATCCCTTGCATATTATAGTTCATCACGAAGCTCTTGTAGCTTGGTGGCAGTGATTGGAGAATTCTGTCAATGACCCAATTGAATCAAGTGATTATTATACCCGGACATTTTGAGTATATGCTCACTGACAGAACTGTTCTCCTCCATCTTGCAGCTATAGAACTTATTGGAGATTTCATATCTCTCAATCCGGGCATTTGCTTGAAATATTAACTTTAACTCCTGGAACATCTCATATGCTCCATGACGTTCAAAACGTCGTTGAAGTCCCGATTTTAAGCCGTAAAGCATGGCACACTGAACTATCGAGTAGTCATCAGCTTTGCTCTGCCAGACGTTCATAACATCTGGTGTTGCTCCAGCAGCAGGCCTGGCACCCAGCGGTGCTTCCAGGATGTAATTCTACTGTGCAGCAATGAGGATAATCCTCAAGTTACGGACCCATTCCGTGTAATTGCTACCATCATCTTTCAACTTTGCTTTCTCAAGGAACGCATTAAAATTCAACGGAACAACAGCACGAGCCATCTATCTACAATCAAGCATAAACAAGCAACATACTATCAGGTACTAAGTTTCATGATAAATTTAGGTTCAATTAATTTACTAAAAGAACTCCCACTTAGATAGACATCCCTCTAATCCTCTAAGTGATTACGTGATCCAAATCAACTAAACCATGTCCGATCATCACGTGAGATGGAGTAGTTTCATTGGTGAACATCACTATGTTGATCATATCTACTATATGATTCACGCTCGACCTTTCGGTCTCCGTGTTCCGAGGCCATATCTGTATATGCTTGGCTCGTCAAGTATAACCTGAGTATTCCGCGTGTGCAACTGTTTTGCACCCGTTGTATTTGAACATAGAGCCTATCACACCCGATCATCACGTGGTGTCTCAGCATGAAGAACTTTCGCAACGGTGCATACTCAGGGAGAACACTTCTTGATAATTAGTGAGAGATCATCTTATAATGCTACCGTCAATCAAAGCAAGATAAGATGCATAAAAGATAAACATCACATGCAATCAATATAAGTGATATGATATGGCCATCATCATCTTGTGCTTGTGATCTCCATCTTCGAAGCACCGTCATGATCACCATCGTCACCGGCGCGACACTTTGATCTCCATCGTAGCATCGTTGTCATCTCGCCAATCTTATGCTTCCACGACTATCGCTACCGCTTAGTGATAAAGTAAAGCATTACAGCGCGATTGCATTGCATACAATAAAGCGACAATCATATGGCTCCTCCAGTTGCCGATAACTCGGTTATAAAACATGATCATCTCATACAATAAAATTTAGCATCATGTCTTGACCATATCACATCACGACATGCCCTACAAAAACAAGTTAGACGTCCTCTACTTTGTTGTTGCAAGTTTTACGTGGCTGCTACGGGCTTAAGCAAGAACCAATATTACCTACGCATCAAAACCACAACGATAGTTTGTCAAGTTGGTGTTGTTTTAACCTTCACAAGGACCGGGCGTAGCCACACTCGGTTCAACTAAAGTTGGAGAAACTGTCACCCGCAAGCCACCTATGTGCAAAGCACGTCGGGAGAACCGGTCTCGCGTAAGCGTACACATAATGTCGGTCCGGGCCGCTTCGTCCAACAATACCGCCGAACCAAAGTATGACATGCTGGTAAGCAGTATGACTTATATCGCCCACAACTCACTTGTGTTCTACTCGTGCATATAACATCAACATATAAAACCTAGGCTCGGATGCCACTGTTGGGGAACGTAGTAATTTCAAAAAAATTCCTATGCACACGCAAGATCATGGTGATGCATAGCAAGGAGAGGGGAAGAGTGTGATCTACGTACCCTTGTAGATCGACAACGGAAGCGTTAACTTGGTTGATGTAGTCGTACGTCTCCACGGCCCGACCGATCAAGCACCGAAACTACGGCACCTCCGAGTTCTAGCAAATGTTCAGCTCGATGACAATCCCCGGACTCCGATCCAGCAAAGTGTCGGGGAAGAGTTCCGTCCGCACGATGGCGTGGTGACGATCTTGATGTTCTACTGTCGCAGTGCTTCGCCTAAGCACCGCTACAATATTATCGAGGACTATGGTGGAAGGGGGGACCGCACACGGCTAAGAATATGATCATGTGGATCAACTTGTGTCTATGGGGTGCCTCTTGCCTCCGTATATAAAGGATCCAAGGGGGGGTGCGGCCGGCCCTAGTAGGAGGCGCGCAGGAGGAGTCCTACTCCTACCGGGAGTAGGACTCCCCTCCTTTTCCTTGTCCAAGTAGGAGAGGGGGAAGGAAGTGAGAGAGGAGAGGGGGCGCCACCCCTCCCTCCTTGTCCAATTCGGACTAGGGGGGAGGGGGCGCGCGGCCTGCCCTGGCAGCCCCTCCTCTTGTCCACTTTAGGCCCATGAGGCCCCTTAACCCCCCGGGGGGTTCCGGTAACCCCCCGGTGCTCCGGTTTTATCCGAAACTTCCTCGGAACACTTCTGGTGTCCGAATATAGCCGTCCAATATATCAATCTTTATGTCTCGACCATTTAGAGACTCCTCGTCATGTCCGTGATCACATCCGGGACTCCGAACTAACTTCGGTACATCAAAACTCATAAACTCATAATATAACTGTCATCGAAACCTTAAGCGTGCGGACCCTACGGGTTCGAGAACAATGTAGACATGACCGAGACACGTCTCCGGTCAATAACCAATAGTGGAACCTGGATGCTCATATTGGCTCCTACATATTCTACGAAGATCTTTATCGGTCAGACCGCATAACAACATACGTTGTTCCCTTTGTCATCGGTATGTTACTTGCCCGAGATTCGATCGTCGGTATCTCAATACCTAGTTCAATCTCGTTACCGGCAAGTCTCTTTACTCGTTCCATAATACATCATCTCACAACTAACTCATTAGTTGCAATGCTTGCAAGGCTTATGTGATGTGTATTACCGAGAGGGCCCAGAGATACCTCTCCGACAATCGGAGTGACAAATCCTAATCTTGAAATACGCCAACCCAACATGTACCTTTGGAGACACCTGTAGAGTACCTTTATAATCACCCATTTATGTTGTGACGTTTGGTAGCACACAAAGTGTTCCTCCAGCAAACGGGAGTTGCATAATCTCATAGTCATAGGAACATGTATAGGTCATGAAGAAAGCAATATCAACATACTAAACGATCGGGTGCTAAGCTAATGGAATGGGTCATGTCAATCAGATCATTCACCTAATGATGTGATCCCGTTAATCAAATAACAACTCTTTGTTCATGGTTAGGAAACATAACCATCTTTGATTAACGAGCTAGTCAAGTAGAGGCATACTAGTGACACTCTGTTTGTCTATGTATTCACACATGTATTATGTTTCCGGTTAATACAATTCTAGCATGAATAATAAACATTTATCATGATATAAGGAAATGAATAATAACTTTATTATTGCCTCTAGGGCATATTTCCTTCAGATCTTCCGTGTGCGTAGGAATTTTTTTGAAATTACTACGTTCCCCAATAGTGGCATCCGAGCCTGGTTTTATGCGTTGATGTAATATGCACGAGTAGAACACAAGTGAGTTGTGGGCGATATGTCATACTGCTTACCAGCATGTCACACTTTGGTTCGACGGTATTGTTGGATGAAGCGACCCGGACCGACATTACGCGTACGCTTACGCGAGACTGGTTTTACCGTCGTGCTATGCACACAGGTGACTAGCGGGTGTCAGTTTCTCCAACTTTAGTTGAATCGAGTGTGGCTATGCCCGGTCCTTGAGAAGGTTAAAACAGCACTAACTTGACAAACTGTAACACCCTCGATGCGACTATATCTCCCACGTGTCGAGGCACGACTTAGAGGCATAATTGCATTGAAGGCATATGTCACAAGTTAGGCAATCTTCACAACATCCCATGTAATATAAATCATAAAGGGGAGATAACATAGTTGGCTTACACTCGGCACGTCAATCAAGTACATAAATAACATTACATCATCCAAACACTCATGGCCCGACTACGGCGCCAAAATAAAAGAGAACCCAACAAGCGACACGGTCCCAATCACCCCCAACTGGGCACCACTACTGATCATCAGGAAAGGAAACATAGTAACGTTGAGATTCTTCGTCGAACTCCCACTTCAGCTCATACGTGTCTGCTGGAGCGGAGTCATCGGGCCCTGCATCTGGTGTAATAGTAATCTGTGAGCCACAGGGACTCAGCAATCTCGCACCCTCACGATAAAGACTATTTAAGCTTATAGGTAAGGCAAGGTAAAAATAAGTGGAGCGGCAGCAAGCGACTAGCATATATGGTGGCTAACTTATTCGCAAAAGAGAGCGAGAAGAGGAGGCAAAGTGCGAGCGAGAAATTAGAGAGCAACCTGCGCAAACATTACTCCAACACCGTTTCCACTTTCCGGACTCCGCAGAGAAGAGGCCATCACGGTAACACACTCAGTTGATTCATTTTAATTAAGTTAAGGTTCAAGTTATCTACAACCGGACATTAACAAATTCCCATCTACCCATAACCGTGGGCACGGCTTTTGAAAGTTCAAATCCCTATAGGGGAGTCCCAACTTAGCCCATGACAAGCTCTCACGGTCAACAAAGGAATAGACCTCCTCCCAAGACATTCCGATCAGACTCGGTATCTCGGTTCTTCAAGACACTTCGACAGGTTAAAACAAGACCAGCAACACCGCCCGAATGTGCCGACAAATCCCGATAGGAGCTGCACATATCTCGTTCTCAGGGCACACTCAGATGAGACTAGCTACGAGTAAAACCAACCCTCAAGTTTCCTCGAGGTGGCCCCGCAGGCAGCTCAGTTCGGACCAACACTCAGAGGAGCACTGGCCCGGGGGGGAGGGTTAAATAAGATGACCCTCGGGCTCCGGAAACCCAAGGGAAAAAGAGGCTAGGTGGAAAATGGTAAAACCAAGGTTGGGCATTGCTGGAAAAGCTTTAATCAAGGCGAACTATCAAGGGGTTCCCATTATAACCCAACCGCGTAAGGAACGCAAAATCCGGGAACATAACATCGATATGACGGAAACTAGGGCGGCAAGAGTGGAACAAAACACTAGGCGAGAGGCCGAGCCTTCCACCCTTTACCAAGTGTATAGATGCATTAAGATAACATAGCAATATAATGATATCCCAACAAGTAAATAAATGTTCCAACAAGGAACAGCCTCCAATCTTCACCTACAACTAGCAACGCTATAAGAGGGGCTGAGCAAAGCGGTAACATGGCCAATCAACGGTTTGCTAGGACATGGTGGGTTAGAGGTTTGACATGGCAATTTGGGAGGCTTGAAAGCAAGTGGTAGGCATCATAGCATTGGCATAGCAAAAGAGCGAGCAAACTAGCATAGCAAAGATAGTAGTGATTTCGAGGGTATGATCATCTTGCCTGCATAGTTGTCAGAGTTGACTGGATCTCAAAAGCAAACTCAACGGGCTCCTCGTTAGCGAACTCGTCTCCCGGCTCTACCCAAACAAGACAAACAAGCAACAAGGACACAATCAACCACGTGCAAGGATCAAGCAAGAAGATGCAAAGATGATATGCTATGCGGGATGCGATGCGGGATGCAAAATGCAAGATATGACGGGAGATGCAAGAACCTGGCCTCAACTTGGAAATTCAAGTGTGCCACTAGAAAGATGAGATGAAATCGCTTGAAAACGATATAAAGATCATCGGAATCGGAGTTACGGTTTGGAAATGGCAAGCGTTTCAAAAATGATACTGGTCTGCGATTTACAGCAAGTAGGCATCTAAATGCAATGAGATGAACATGCTAAAGCACCCAAACATGACAACAAAATACATGGCAGGGATGCATTCAAGAAGCTTAACAAAAGTCTAGCACTGAGCTACGGCCAATTCATCCATTAACAGGTTCAAACAAGCATCGCAAAAATGCATATGACAAACAGATCTCAGACTTGGTGAAATTAACACTTGTCTGGAATTTTCAGATCAGGTAGCACTCTTCGGAGCAACAAAACTACATGCTACAGGACCTGAACATGGCAAAGTAAAGCATGGCATGGAGCTACTCAAAGAGCTTAACAAAAGTCCCTTAGTGACCTTGAGCCAAAAGGGATCAGAAAATACAATTGCAAGCATGTGAACATAGCAAAAACATAATCAGTTTTCAGACTTAGTGAAAACTGGCACATGCTGAAACATAACTCAAGTAGGCATGTTTACGAGCTCGATGCAATCACTACGGTGCAAGTCATGGCAAGACAAGCATACACCCACCACGAAGGCACAAAATGCAAGCTAGACATGGCAAGAACAATAGCATAGCATGCACGGATCAACTACAACATCATCGGCAAAATTGCAAACAAGTTGACAATCTGCCCAGATTCACAAAGTAGCAAAAGCAGAGCTCGATTGTCTCAAGCTAGGGTGCTCCATAAATGCAAACAAAGACATGGATGGATAGAGCACTACAAAATTAACAAAACATCCTTACTGATCATCCTCAAAAGAGGCACGGAACATTAGGAAACAACATGAACATATGGCCATATGAGATAAACAGATCAAGGACTTAGTGGAATTGCTAAGTCTCTGAAAACAGAATTAGCAAGTGCACCACTTTGCGAGCTTGTGCTAGTCACCACACACATCACAAAAATACATGGGTTGCACCTCTGGAAAGATGACAAAACCCTTAACAAAACATATGTAGAGCATCAGGGCATAGCATGCACACATTAATCATGGCAAAAAATGACAAAAGCTAAACGGAGTAGCAGATCTGACAATTATCTCAAGTAGCCCTCTTCTAACAGCATTTCGAGCATGAAGATGAACTCAAATGAAAATGATGCAATGGAATGAAATGATGTACTCTCTGAGATGAACATTTTGATATGCTATATGCATGAATCGGAGCTACGGATGCAAAGTTACGGGGCTAGGAAGAAAGGCACATGGATCTGAGAATTTTGGGACTTAGAGAAAATTCAACCTCCAGATTAGGGTTCACTGTTCATCCCGATCTAGATCTCGCGCACGCACTGTTCACGGCGGCGGATCCGAGGTCGGCGAGGACGAAGGAGGCGGCGGCCGGCGCGGCCTGGCGGGAGGAGGCCGGAGCGGCGCGGCCTGGGGCCGGCGATGGCCGGGGCGGCTCG
>NC_041390.1:569771602-569783390 GCF_002162155.2 Triticum dicoccoides | reverse complement strand
TGGAGGACCTTGCCGGCGCGGGCGCCGCGGCGCGGAGGCGAGGGAGAGGCGCGGGCGGCGCTGGGTCTGGGCCTCGGGGGCCGGGGACGGGCCTCCTGAGCCGCGGCGGCGGGGTGGAATGGCGGCGCCACGTGGCAGGACATGGTTGGCGCGGACGGCGGCGGCGGCTTTGTCCGCCCAAGACGGACGCGTCCGGCGGCGGCGCGAGGGAATTTTAGGGTTTCGGAGAGGGAGATCCGGATTTCGGGGAAGGGGTCTAGTTTTATAGGTAGAGGGAGCTAGGAGAGTCCAAATGAGGTGCAGTTTTCGGCCACGCGATCGTGATCGAACGATCTAGATGATGGAGAAGGCTTAGGTGGGTTTTGGGCCAAATTGGAGGGGTGTTGGGCTGCAACACACACGAGGCCTTTTCGGTCCCTCGGTTAACCGTTGGAGTATCAAACGAAGTCCAAATGATACGAAACTTGACAGGCGGTCTATCGGTAGTAAACCAAGGCCGCTTGGCAAGTCTCGGTCCAATCCGGAAATGTTTAATCCCCACACACGAAAGAAAGCTATAAATGACCACCGGAGGAGAACGAAGCGCCGGAATGCAAAACGGACAACGGGGAAAATGCTCGAATGCATGAGATGAACACGTATGCAAATGCAATGCACATGATGACATGATATGAGATGCATGAAAACGACAAAAACACACGGAGACAAAGACCCGAACCCGAGGAAATAAATAACTTAACGCCGGAAATGGCAAGAGTTGGAGTACAAATTGGGAAAGTTACATCTGGGGTGTTACACAAACTATCGTTGTGGTTTTGATGTGTAGGTAAGAACGGTTCTTGCTCAGCCCGTAGCAGCCATGTAAAACTTGCAACAACAAAGTAGAGGACGTCTAACTTGTTTTTGCAGGGCATGTTGTGATGTGATATGGTCAAGACGTGATGAGATATAAGTTGTTGTATAAGATGATCATGTTTTGTTGAAGTTACCGGCAACTGGCAGAAGCCTTATGGTTGTTTCTTTATTGCATAAGATGCAAGAGCCAAATAATTGCTTTACTTTATCGCTATGCGATAGCAATAGTTGGCGAGACGACCATGTGACGACACATTAATATAGATCAAGATGATGGAGATCATGGTGTCATGCCGGTGATGATGGAAATCATGACGATGCTTTGGAGATGGAGATCAAAGGCACAAGATGATGATGGCCATATCATGTCACATATTTTGATTGCATGTGATGTTTATCTTTTATACATCTTATTTTGATTAGTTCGGCGGTAGCATTATAAGATGATCTCTCACTATATTTCAAGATAAAAGTGTTCTCCCTGAGTATGCACCATTGCCAAAGTTCGTCGTGCCCACAGACCACGTGATGATCGGGTGTGATAAGCTCTACGTCCATCTACAACGGGTGCAAGCCTGTTTTGCACATGCAGAATACTCAGGTTAAACTTGACGAGCCTAGCATATGCAGATATGGCCTCGGAACACTGGAGACCGAAAGGTCGAGCGTGAATCATATAGTAGATATGATCAACATAATGATCTTCACCATTGAAAACTACTCCATTTCATGTGATGATCGGTTATGGTTTAGTTGATATGGATCACGTGATCACTTAGATGATTAGAGGGATGTCTATCTAAGTGGGAGTTCTTAAGTAATATGATTAATTGAACTTTAATTTATCATGAACTTAGTCCTGATAGTATTAGCATATCTATGTTGTAGATCAATAGCTCGCGTTTAGCTCCTCTATTTTATTTTTGATATGTTCCTAGAGAAAACTAAGTTGAAAGATGTTAGTAGCAATGATGCGGATTGGATCCGCGATCTGAGGATTTTCCTCATTGCTGCACAGAAGAATTATGTCTTTGATGCACCGCTAGGTGATAGACCTATTGCAGGAGTAGAGGCAGACGTTATCAACGTTTGTCTAGTTCAATATGATGACTACTTGATAGTTTAGTGCACCATGCTTAACGGCTTAGAATCAGGACTTCAAAGACGTTTTGAATGTCATGGACCATATGAGATGTTCCAGGAGTTGAAGTTAATATTTCAAGCAAATACCCGAGTTGAGAGATATGAAGTCTCCAACAAGTTCTATAGCTAAAAAGATGGAGGGGAATAGCTCAAGCAGTGAGCATGTGCTCAGATTGTCTGGGTACTATAATTGCTTGAATCAAGTGGGAGTTAATCTTCCAGATAAGATAGTGATTGACAAAATTCTCTAGTCACCATCACCAAGTTAGTAGAACTTTGTGATGAACTATAATATGCAAGGGATAACGGAAACGATTCCCAAGCTCTTTGTGATGCTGAAATCGACGAAGGTAGAAATCAAGAAAAGCATCCAGTGTTGATGGTAAACAAAACCACTAGTTTCAAGTAAAAGGACAAAGGGAATAAAGGGGAACTTCAAGAAGAACGGCAAGCAAGTTGCTGCTCAAGTGAAAAACCCAAGTCTGGACCTAAGCCTGAAACTGAGTGCTTCTACTGCAAAGGGACTAGTCACTGGAAGAGGAACTACCCCAAGTAATTGGCGGATAAGAAGGATGGCAAAGTAAACAATGGTATATTTGATATACAGATTATTGATGTGTATTTTACTAGTGTTCGTAGCAACCCCTCGGTATTTGATATTGGTTCAGTTGCTAAGAGTAGTAACTCGAAACGGGAGTTGCAGAATGAACAAAAACTAATTAAGGGTGAAGTGACGATGTGTGTTGGAAGTGGTTCCAAGATTGATATGATCATCATCGCACACTCCCTATACTTTCGGGATTAGTGTTGAAACTAAATAAGTGTTATTTGGTATTTGCGTTGAGCATGAATATGATTTGATCATGTTTGTTGCAATACGGTTATTCATTTAAATTAGAGAATAATTGTTGTTCTGTTTACATGAATAAAACCTTCTATGGTCATACACCCGATAAAATGGTTTGTTGGATCTCGATCGTAGTGATACACATATTCATAATAATGAAGCCAAAAGATGCAAAGTTGATAATGATAGTGCAACTTATTTGTGGCACTGCCGTTTAGGTCATATTGGTGTAAAGCGCATGAAGAAACTCCATGCTGATGGGATTTTGGAATCACTTGATTATGAATCACTTGATGCTTGCGAACCATGCCTTATGGGCAAGATGACTAAAGACTCCGTTCTTCGGAACAATGGAGTGAGCAACTGACTTATTGGAAATTATACATATTGATGTATGCAATCCGATGAGTGTTGAGACTCGCGGCTGGTATCGTTATTTTCTGATCTTCACAGATGATTTGAGCAGATATGGGTATATCTACTTGATGAAACATAAGTCTGAAACACTTGAAAAGTTCAAAGAATTTCAGAGTGAAGTGGAAAATCATCGTGACAAGAAAATAAGGTTTCTACGATCTGATCGCGGAGACAAATATTTGAGTTATGAGTTTGGTCTTCAATTAAAACAATGTGGAATAGTTTCACAAATTCGTGCCACCTGGAACACCACAGCATAATGGTGTGTCCGAACGTCATAACCGTACTTTATTGGATATTGTACAATCTATGATGTTTCTTACCGATTTACCACTATCGTTTTGGGGTTATGAATTAGAGACAGCTGCATTCACGTTAAAAAGGGGCACCATCAAAGTCCGTTGAGACGACAAAATATGAATTGTGGTTTGGCAAGAAACCAAAGTTGTCGTTTCTTAAAGTTTGGGGTTGCGATGCTTATGTGAAAAAGTTTCATCCTGATAAGCACAAACCCAAATCGGAGAAATGTGTCTTCATAGGATACCCAAAGGAGAAAGTTGGGTACACCTTCTATCACAGATCCGAAGGCAAGACATTCGTTGCTAAGAATGGATCCTTTCTAGAGAAGGAGTTTCTCTCGAAAGAAGTGAGTGGGAGGAAAGTAGAACTTGATAAGGTAATTGTACCTTCTCCCTTATTGGAAAGTAGTTCATCACAGAAATCTATTCCTGTGACTACTACACCAATTAGTGAGGAAGCTAATGATGATGATCATGTAACTTCAAATCAAGTTACTACCGAATATCGTAGGTAAACCAGAGTGAGATCCGCACCAGAATGGTACAGTAATCCTGTTCTGGAAGTCATGTTACTAGACCATGACGAACTTGCGAACTATGAGGAAGCGATGATGAGCCCAGATTCCGCAAAATGGTTTGAGGCCATGAAATCTGAGATGGGATCCATGTATGAGAACAAAGTGTAGACTTTGGTTGACTTGCCGATGATCGGCAAGCCATAGAAAATAAATGGATCTTCAAGAGGAAGACGGACGTTGATAGTAGTGTTACTATCTACAAAGCTAGACTTGTCGAAAAAGGTTTTTGACAAAGTTCAAGGTGTTGACTATGATGAAATTTTCTCACTCGTAGCGATGCTTAAGTCTGTCCAAATCATGTTAGCAATTGCCGCATTTTATGAAATCTGACAAATGGATAAACAAAACTACATTCCTTAATGGATTTAAAGAAGAGTTGTATATGATACAACCAGAAGGTTTTGTCAATCCTAAAGGTGCTAACAAAATATGCAAGCATCTCGGAGTTGGAATATACGCTTTGATAAGTTGATCAAAGCATATAGTTTTATACAGACTTGCGATGAAGCATGTATTTACAAGAAAGTGAGTGGGAGCACTACAGCATTTTTGATAAGTATATGTGAATGACATATTGTTGATCGGAAATAATGTAAAATTATTCTGCAAAGCATAAAGGAGTGTTTGAAAGGAGTTTTTCAAAGAAAGACCTCGGTGAAGCTGCTTACATATTGAGTATCAAGATCTAGAGATAGATCAAGACGCTTGATAAGTTTTTTCAATGAGTACATACCATGACAAGATTTTGAAGTAGTTCAAAATGAAACAGTCAAAGAAAGAGTTCTTGCCTGTGTTATAAGGTGTGAAATTGAGTAAGACTCAAAACCCGACCATGGCAGAAGATAGAAAGAGAATGAAAGTCATTCCCTATGCCTTGGCCATAGGTTCTATAAAGTACGCCATGCTGTGTACCAAATCTATTGTATACCCTACACTGCTTTTGGCAAGGGAGAACAATAGTGATCTAGGAGTAGATCAATAGACAGCGGTCAAAATTATCCTTAGTGGAATAAGGATATGTTTCTCGATTATGGAGGTGACAAAAAGGTTCGTCGTAAAGGGTTACGTCGATGCAAATTTTGACACTGATCCAGATGACTATAAGTCTCAATCTGGATACATATTGAAAGTGGGAGCAATTAGCTAGAGTAGCTCCGTGCAGAGCATTGTTGACATAGAAATTTGCAAAATACATACGGATCTGAATGTAGCAGACCCGTTGACTAAACTTCTCTCACAAGCAAAACATGATCACACCTTAGTACTCTTTGGGTGTTAATCACATAGCGATGTGAACTAGATTATTTACTCTAGTAAACCCTTTGGGTGTTGATCACATGACGATGTGAACTATGGGTGTTAATCACATGGTGATGTGAACTATTGGTATTAAATCACATGGTGATGTGAACTAGATTATTGACTCTAGTGCAAGTGGGAGACTGAAGGAAATATGCCCTAGAGGCAATAATAAAGTTATTATTTATTTCCTTATATCATGATAAATGTTTATTATTCATGCTGGAATTGTATTAACCGGAAACATAATACATGTGTGAATACATAGACAAACAGAGTGTCACTAGTATGCCTCTACTTGACTAGCTCGTTGATCAAAGATGGTTATGTTTCCTAACCATAGACATGAGTTGTCATTTGATTAGTGGGATCAAATCATTAGGAGAATGATGTGATTGACATGACCCATTCTGTTAGCTTAGCACCCGATCGTTTAGTATGTTGCTATTGCTTTCTTCATGACTTATACATGTTCCTATGACTATGAGATTATGCAACTCCCGTTTACCGGAGGAACACTTTGTGTGCTACCAAACGTCACAACGTAACTGGGTGATTATAAAGGTGCTCTACAGGTGTCTCCGACAGTACATGTTGGGTTGGCGTATTTCGAGATTAGGATTTGTCACTCCGATTGTCGGAGAGGTATTGAGATACCGACGATCGAATCTCGGGCAAGTAACATACCGATGACAAAGGGAACAACGTATGTTGTTATGCGGTCTGACCGATAAAGATCTTCGTAGAATATGTGGGAGCCAATATGAGCATCCAGGTTCCGCTATTGGTTATTGACCGGAGACGTGTCTCGGTCATGTCTACATAGTTCTCGAACCCGTAGGGTCCGCCCGCTTAAAGTTTTGATGACAGTTATATTATGAGTTTATGAGTTTTGATGTACTGAAGGAGTTCGGAGTCCCGGATGAGATCGGGGACATGATGAGGAGTCTTGAAATTGTCGAGACGTAAAGATCGATATATTGGACGACTATATTCGGACATCGGAAAGGTTCCGAGTGATTCGGGTATTTTTTGGAGTACCAAAGAGTTACGGGAATATGTATTGGGCCTTATTGGGCCATACGGGAAAGAAGGAAAAGGGCCTCAAGGGTGGCCGCACCCCTCCCCTTGGTCTGGTCCGAATTGGACTAGGGAAGGGGGGCGCCCCCTTCCTTCCTTCTCCTTTTCCCTTCCTCTTTTCCTATTCCATATGGGAGGTGGAATTCTACTAGGACTAGGGAGTCCTAGTAGGACTCCACACTTGGCGCGCCCCCTCCTAGGGCCGGCCTCCTCCTCCCTTGCTCCTTTATATACGGGTGCAGGGGGCACCCCAAAGAGACAACAATTGATCATTGATCTCTTAGCCGTGTGCGGTGCCCCCCTCCACCATAATCCACCTCAATAATACTGTAGCGGTGCTTAGGCGAAGCCCTGCGTCGATAGAACATCAACATCGTCACCACGCCGTCATGCCGACGAAACTCTCCCTCAACACTCGGCTGGATCGGAGTTCGAGGGATGTCATCAGGCTGAACATGTGCTAAACTCGGAGGTGCCGTGCGTTCGGTACTTGATCAGTCGGATCGTGAAGACGTACGACTACATCAACCGTGTTGTGCTAACGCTTCCGCTTTCGGTCTACGAGTGTACGTG
The DNA here is from genome assembly GCF_002162155.2 of Triticum dicoccoides. Taxonomy (NCBI): domain Eukaryota; kingdom Viridiplantae; phylum Streptophyta; class Magnoliopsida; order Poales; family Poaceae; genus Triticum; species Triticum dicoccoides. Next base: position 569,776,299 of record NC_041390.1, on the reverse strand, counting down.
GACAACACTCTCCCCTCTCGTTGCTATGTATCACCATGATCTTGCATGTGCGTAGGAAATTTTTAAAATTACTATGTTCCCCAACAGCTTCTACGACTACCACTACCGCTTAGTGATAAAGTAAAGCAATTACATGGCGATTGCATTTCATACAATAAAGCGACAACCATATGGCTCCTGCCAGTTGCCGATAACTCCGTTACAAAACATGATCATCTCATACAATAAAATATAGCATTATGTCTTGACCATATCACATCACAACATGCCCTGCAAAAACAAGTTAGACGTCCTCTACTTTGTTGTTGCAAGTTTTACATGACTGCTATGGGCTGAGCAAGAACCGTTCTTACCTATGCATCAAAACAGCAATGATTTTTCGTCAAGTATGTGTTGTTTTAATCTTCAACAAGGACCAGGCGTAGCCACACTCGATTCAACTAAAGTTGGAGCAACTGACACCCGTCAGCCACCTGTGTGCGAAGCACGTCGGTAGAACCAGTCTCGTGTAAGCGTACGCGTAATGTCGGTCCGGGCCGCTTCATCCAACAATACCGCCGAATCAAAGTATGACATGCTGGTAAGCAGTATGACTATTATCGCCCACAACTCACTTGAGTTCTACTCATGCATATAACATCTACGCATAAACCTAGCTCTGACACCACTCTTGGAGAATGTAGTAATTTAAAAAAAAAATCCTACGCACACGCAAGATTATGGTGATGCATAGCAACGAGAGGGGAGAGTGTTGTCCACGTACCCTCGTAGACCGAAAGCGGAAGCGTTATGACAACGCGGTTGATGTAGTCGTACGTCTTCACGATCGACTGATCCTAGTACCGAATGTACGACACCTCCGTGATCTGCACACGTTCAGCTCGGCGACGTCCCGCGAATTCACGATCCAGTAGAGCTTCAAGGGAGAGCTTCTTCAGCATGACGGCGTGATGATGGTGATGATGAAGCTACCGGCGCAGGGCTTCGCCTAAGCACTACTACGATATGACCGAGGTGGATTATGGTGGAGGGGGACACCGCACACGGCTAAGAGATCAATGATCAACTTGTGTGTCTATGGGGTGCCCTCCTCCCCTGTATATAAAGGAGTGGAGGAGGGGGAGGGCCGGCCCTCTACTATGGCACGCCCTGGGGAGTCCTACTCCCACCAGGAGTAGGATTCCCCCCCTTTCCAAGTAGTAGGAGTAGGAAAGAAGGAAGGGGAAGAAAGAAGAGAAGGAAGGAGGGGGCACCGCCCCTCCCCTTAGTCCAATTCGGACTAGGCCTTGGGGGGCGCGTGGCCTACCCTAGGCAGCCCCTCTCTCTCTCTCCCCTAAAGCCCAATAAGGCCCATATACTCCCCGGTGAATTCCCGTAACTCTCAAGTACTTCGATAAATACCCGAACCACTCAAAACCTTTCCGATGTCCGAATATAGCCTTCCAATATATCGATCTTTATGTCTCGAACATTTTGAGACTCCTCGTCATGTCCCTGATCTCATCTGGGACTCCGAACAACCTTCGGTACATCAAAACACATAAACTCATAATACCGATCGTCACCGAATGTTAAGCGTGCGAACCCTACGGGTTCGAGAACTTTGTAGACATGACCGAGACTCATCTCCGGTTAATAACCAACAACGGAACCTGGATACTCATATTGGCTCCTACATATTCTACGAAGATCTTTATCGGTCAAACCGCATACAACATACGTTGTTCCCTTTGTCATCGGTATGTTACTTGCCCGAGATTCGATCGTCGGTATCTCAATACCTAGTTCAATCTCGTTACCGGCAAGTCTCTTTACTCGTTTCGTAATGCATCATCCCGCAACTAACTCATTAGTTACATTGCTTGCAAGGCTTATAGTGATGTGCATTACCGAGAGGGCCCAGAGATACCTCTCCGACAATCGGAGTGACAAATCCTAATCTTGACCTATGCCAACTCAACAAGTACCATCAGAGACACCTGTAGAGCACCTTTATAATCACCCAGTTACGTCGTGACGTTTGGTAGCACACAAAGTGTTCCTCCTATATTCGGGAGTTGCATAATCTCATAGTCATAGGAACATGTATAAGTCATGAAGAAAGCAATAGCAATATACTAAACGATCAAATGCTAAGCTAACAGAATGGGTCAAGTCAATCACATCATTCTATAATAATGTGATCCCGTTAATCAAATGACAACTCATGTCTATGGCTAGGAAACTTAACCATCTTTGATTCAATGAGCTAGTCAAGTAGAGGCATACTAGTGACACTCTGTTTGTCTATGTATCCACACATGTACTAAGTTCCGGTTAATACAATTCTAGCATGAATAATAAACATTTATCATGATATAAGGAAATATAAATAACAACTTTATTATTGCCTCTAGGGCATATTTCCTTCAGTATTGAGATACCGACTCGGGCAAGTAACATACCGATGACAAAAGGGAACAACGTATGTTGTTATGCAGTTTGACCGATAAAGATCTTCGCAGAATATATAGGAACCAATATGAGCATCCAGGTTCCGCTATTGGTTATTGAACGGAAGTGAGTCTCGGTCATGTCTACATAGTTCTCGAACCCGTAGGGTCTGCACGCTTAACGTTCGATGACGATCGGTATTATGAGTTTATGTGTTTTGATGTACCTAAGGTAGTTAGGAGTCCTGAATGTGATCACGGACATGATGAGGAATCTCGAAATGGTCGAGACATGAAGATCGATATATTGGAAGGCTATGTTTGGATATCGGAATGGTTCCGGATGAGTTCGGGCATTTACCGGAGTACCGGGGGGTTACCGGAACCCCCCGGGGAGTCAATGGGCCTTAGTGGGAGAGAGGAGGAGGCGGCCAGGTGGATGCCCCCCAAGCCCAATCCGAATTGGGTGGGGGGCCGGGCCCCCTTTCCTTCCCTCTCTCTCTACCTCTTCCTTCTTCTCCTACTCCTACTAGGAAGGGGGGAAACCTACTCCTACTAGGAGTAGGACTGCCCCCCTTGGGCGCGCCCTATGAGGGCCGGCCCTCTCCTCCTCCACTCCTTGATATACGGGGGAGGGGGCACCCCATAGACACACAAGTTGATTGTTTAGCCGTGTGCGGTGCCCCCCTCCACAGAATTCCACCTCGGTCATATCGTTGTAGTGGTTAGGCGATGCCCTGCGTCGGTAACTTCATCATCACCGTCATCATGTCGTCATGCTGACGAAACTCTCCCTCGGCCTCAGCTGGATCAAGAGTACGAGGGACGTCACCGAGTTGAACGTGTGCAGATCGCGGAGGTGTCGTGCGTTCGGTACTTGATCGGTTGGATCACGAAGACATTCGACTACATCAACCACGTTTCATAACGCTTCCGCTTTCGGTCTACGAGGGTACGTAGACATACTCTCCCCCTCTCGTTGCTATGCATCTCCTAGATAGATCTTTCGTGATCGTAGGAATTTTTTTGAAATACTGCGTTCCCCAACATGTTCCCTGAGAACCATTATGTGGAATGGGATTCTAATGTTCCAGCCCAGGTGGTTGCGTGTGTTCTGGGCGTTCTGCTTGAGCACTGTTAAGGTATAAAAGCTATGCTTTAACTAAAAAAACTAGTACAAGTTACTGAAAGGCATCTTTAAGTTATAGTACTAAAATGGTTCTTTAGAGGAATTCTTTCATGGCGCGGTTTGTTGATTAAGAACAATAATTATGACACTCATAAGTTTGCTCAAAAATAAAGATAAAGCTAGGGGTTCAGTATGGCTATTAATATAAACTTTATCAAGAAAGCGAGACATAACTAATGCGTGGGTTACCTCGTTCGTCGATCTTGGACAATGCATCTAGGTGTTTGCACCTGATCACTCTTGCACATCGCCATTTCCTCAACCACCGGAATCACTAGGTACATAAGGCTGCAGCAGAGGCACCCACACCATCATAAGGATAAAAGGCACCATAGGAGTTTGTTTTACTTATCAAGGCTTTGGGGCAATTGATCGAACCACATGTCCGACTAGCTCTTGCATTATTTTCAATGATGGTGCTAGCTCATTTTTTGTGTTCTCCTGGGATGGATCCACCACAAGTACCAAAATAGAGGTAATAACTTTGTTAAACTTTGCAAAAAAGTAGCCCTCTATGAGCATGAGGCATCTGAACAAACACGCGACAACATAAGGTGCATGACACAAATAGCGGTTTAGCCATCATAGGCTTGTCTAAATTTACTTGATTATAAATTTAAACAAGTTTGACTTAAAACAAAATAATATGGCTATGTATTTTGGGAAAGCCTATTTCGTGCCTCTGCTAAGGCCCAATTCAGTTGGCAACTTGAAAAACAAGGAGCCCCCATATCTTGCGTTCAGTGAGAGGGGAGGAACCCTCGCTGAACGGGAGACCGAGATGGGCCAACCCAGAAGAGCAGGAGGCCCTAGCCTCCTTTTTCTGATTTTTTTGTTTTTTTTTTGTTTTTGCTTTAATTTTGCACTGTTGTTTACACTTTAAGATTATATATATATATATACACACAAAAAAAAACACTCTGCAAAAAACATTTCAAAATTGTTGAACAAGTATTTGAATAATTTTGAACAAGTATTAGAAAAATGTTGAACAAGTATTGGAAAAATGTTAACCAAGAATTCAGAAAATGTTGAACAACTATTTGAATTTTTGTAGTCAAGCATTCGGAAAATAT
>NC_041390.1:569767966-569771281 GCF_002162155.2 Triticum dicoccoides | reverse complement strand
ATGTTTATAGAAAAATGTTGACCAAGTATTCAAAAATATTAATCTTCTATGTGAAGTTTTTTAATCAAGCAATTGACAAATGTGTATTAGAAAAAATATTGACCATTTATTAAGAAAAAATTAAATTTACATTTAAAAATGTAGACGTTTATTATAAAAATATTGTTGACATATACAAGAAATGTAGAATGAAAACCAAAAGAAACAAAGAAAACCAAAAAAGAAAGAAAAAAAATAAAAAGGAAATGGAAAAAACGAAATTAAAAAATGCAAAAGAATAAAAAAGGAATCGATGAAAACCAAGAAAGAAATAAATAAAAATCAAAGAAAGAAAGAAAAGAAAAAACAATAAAACTTATGCAAAGAAACAAGTAAAAACAAGAAAAACGGTGGAAGCCGAGAAAGAAAGGAAGAAAACTGATAACAACCAAGAAAGAATAAATAAAAACCAAAGAAAAAAGGAAAACAAAAAACCAATGTAAATCGAGAAAATAAACAAATAAACAACAAAAACCGTGAAAACAGGAAAATAAAGGAAGAAAACAGATGAAAAAGCAAAGAAAACAAAAAGAATCAAAAAACAATGGGGAAACGAAGAAAAAGAAATTAAAACAAAAAAAAGCGATCTCTATTTTTATTTTCTATCACCACCTAGAAGAAACAGAGCGTTCCGTTTCCCGTCATACATCAATTTTTCGTCCAACCTCTTCGTTCGCCCCTCCCCACCCCTCCTGTGGTTTTCCTCCCCGTCCCGATTTTCTATTTCACAAGATTTTATTTGACCAGCAGGATCGCATTAGTCTTTTGATGGTAACCTAACAAATATTCTTTGGTAACCCAATAAATTCGGATCAGTCTCCTGTAATCAAGGGCCAATCTCCCTCACATAACCAATCTCCCAATCATTTAGTTGGAAAATAAATCCCAGACAATAGTTATGGAAAATATATCTTTCCCTGAATGTACTTCCGCAATCTCTCAAGCGTAAATATCTCTCTCCAGAGAAATTATCTGTCTCCTGATTTTGCCGCATCTCTTCCTCTCCCAGGCTATCGAACCTCTCTCTCTCTCGGCCGACCCTCTCTCCAAGAAAAACAACGCGATCCAGAAAATCTCACGTGGTGCCCTCTCGCTTCCGAGCCATGGATGAGTTCAAGCAAAAGAGTTGGAGGTGCAACGCAAAAATCAATATGCATGCCATCCTTCTTCGGGGATGCCTTGCATGGCCCATGTAAGAGATCATGTACGCCCTTGTAATTCCTATCTTGCGGGCTAGCGAATCAACTTGCTTCCCGTTGGACCGGGTTCCAGCATGGGTTTTCGTTTTTCTATTCTTGCTCTATTTTTGTGTGTGATGAAGGTCCATAAAATGAAATGCAAGAAACGGAGCCTGGTTGATTTGTTTGTTTCTTCTAAGGCAGGCAATCCATGTTTTGTTAGTGAAGGAAGTACATTTTCCTCTTTCTTAAGCATGAGTTTCAGGTTATTCTAAGTTAATTTAGTACATAGAATGTGTGCTATATATAAAAGGTCCACACAGGCTTGTACTAGATAGTTTACGATTACGAGAATAGACACAATGGGTTTTTGGTACATCTTGTAAAAGACATAGCTGCTCGAACTATTTTTAAACGATGGAGTTATATAGCATCTTGAGTTTAATTGATATTATGGCAATGTCATCACCGGCAGCACCGACAGCAACAATGAGGGCCAGCTCATGAAGCGAAGAAGAAGAAAAACAACAACAAAAGTTATTTATCGGCTAAAAAAAGTTGACAGTATTTATGTCCTAAGGGTAAATGTTATACATAATATTAGAGTTTTTATGACCCCGCTGCAACGCACGGGCAATTACCTAGAACATAAGATTCCTGTTTCACCTTAATTCCCACCACCCTTTCGTCCAACCTTCCCCATATAATAACCGATCACCTTGATTTACTTACCTTCTGGACTAATTACACTATAATTTAATTGCCAAATTTTTGATTAAAATATAATGTAAATCACGAGCAGAATTTGATGAATATTTATATACACAATCGCATACTATGAGCAGGTAAATCACTTTTGATCAAAATATAAGGTAAATCACGAACAAAATTTGATAAACATTTATTTACACAATCGCATATTATGGCAGGTAAATCACAAGTTAATGTACTAGAATATTTACATCCCATTGCAACGCATGTACATTGTTCTAATAAGGAAAAACAATATGCGATTGAACCAACAAACTTACTTTTTTTTTTCGAAAGACCAGCGAACTCACTCGATCTAACGGACCCAGCGAAGAAATAAATCAGACGAAAATGGGCTAGCGTCACTTAATGTGAGATATCGGCCTCGCGTGAAAAATGAGGGGCACCCCTATTTCTCGCGTTAAGCGAGACAAGAGCAACCCTTCGCTGAAGGGAACGGCAGTTGGGCCGGCCCACGTGCGCGGGAAACACCATCTTGTTTTCTGTTTTCGTATTTTTCATACTTTTTGTTTTGTTTTTTTGCTTTCTTTGTTTTACTTTTGTATATATTTTAAAATATTATATATATATATATATATATATATATATATATATATATATATATATATATATATATATATAGAAAGTCTATTAGTGATCCAGGGTGAAGAATAAGTAATTCCTCACCCTGGTCAATCCAGCGAACCCGCCCCCGGTGGCACCCCGTATGGTGAGCCGTAACCTTACGTCTGACCGCCAGGCTCCACCGCTTACACGATGTAATTTTTATGTACACAAACGTAAACTTTCACCTCTTTTGCACATCGGCTACAAACCGTTTCCCAATTGTGGCCTTGTGGGGACTGGGATAGCTAGCCCACGCCACGACCCGTCTCCCACGTTCCTATTCAATCGAGATGAGCGGCAGTTTTGACGGAGAGTGGCGGTGGCGGTGGCTGGTTTGCTGGACGACGGCATGGTGCTCAGCGGGTTAGTTCTGCGGGAAAGTCAATGACGTCAGCGACGTCGTGATCAGGCGTGTGGCCGCGTTGTCCGGCAGCGCGGCGGCCGACGGGTGGTTGTCGCGGCAGCTCTGGCTCGAGGCTGGAGCACGGTTGCCAAGACTGTACAAGGACAAGCATCCATCACGGCCTCCGGATGTAAGGTTTGTGCGCTTCCCTATTTTTTTGCACACGCATGGACATAGTGAGCACGCTGCCCTTGTTCTTCATGCGGCTGTGATCTCCTCCTCTCACACTACATCACATGTTCTGTTGCTAGCCCCTTCCTCCTAGCAGGTAACCATCATGTTTTTGATCTGATTGTTTCCATAATTTCAAGGCTTGTG
>NC_041390.1:569767493-569767956 GCF_002162155.2 Triticum dicoccoides | reverse complement strand
TGTGAACCTTAGTAATCCATCTTTGGATCTCATTCTGAGTGCCCATGGGGTGTTTGTGTTAATGCCCAATTGGGAATTGAAGCTGTAACAGTCGTATATTTTGTGAGGAATCTTGGATAAATGAAGGCGCAGGTTCTGAATTTCATTCACTATTGATTCTGAAAAGATTTATTGCATGAGCCTGACGGGTAGAATCCTTATTTGTGCCTGGCTACTTGGTAGTATAGTAAATAAAATTTGCCAAGGGTCAAGGGTAATTCCAAGTGTCCTGACTCTATGGATTCATTATGAACTAGTGTGCATTAGAGCCAAGAAGATGAATCTGTCATTGAATTTAATAATGTAAGATGAAAGTCACAATTCTGAAGTTGACATTCAGAGCAAAAAAGCATGATGCGATTTTTTCAGTGTGTTCAGCAAGAGGCCCTAGTGACGGGTGACCTCTCTGGCTGGCGACAGTGGG
>NC_041390.1:569744500-569766900 GCF_002162155.2 Triticum dicoccoides | reverse complement strand
AACAATTTCCCTGGCCCAATACCTCTCGGATGTGCAGGTAACTTATGCCCAACAAATAGTGTGGTTGATCTTGATTCGTGGCGAGTTAGCTGTTTTGGTCATAGCTAAACCGGGTGTGTTCTCGTCTAAATTTGATTGCAATATACAAATATTTTTCAGAGCTAACAGGCTATGTAAAGTTGAAAGTGTGTTATCCTGTAAAATTCATGCTTGGGCTAGCTAAATATTTTGCAGAGGTAACGATGCTACTCTGGTTTGTGCTTCCGTTGAAATATAAACAAGGTGTTTAGATGGTTTGCTTGCAAATATGAACATGGTGTTCAGATGGTTTGCTTGCAAATATGAACAAGGTGTTCAGTTGTAATTCGTTAGATAGAAGAATCCACTTGTGAATTTTCTGCAGAATAAATTGCTTCCACGTTGGACTTTTTCTCTTATTATAAAATAATATCTCTTAGATTCCATGCTTGATTTATAGTGCATTAAAATGTGGCTCTCTTGCAGCTGTCAGAAGTCTACGGACAGTCAAGTAATAGATACGAACCCTTGATTGAAGGAGAACTCTGTGCACTTCTGATAGCATCTGGACCGTAAATCTGTAGCAGGTCCTCAACGTATCATTCCAAGGCATACATGTAGCAGGTCCTGAACATATCATCCAGACCATGTTTCACACGTCGTGTGCTTATGTAATTCGGTTTTTACAATACATCTTTTTTGATCAATAAGCATCTACATTGTTCTTGTAATCTAATTAAAGGCCAACTATTTCTCTGGCATATGGTGAATTGACCATGGAAGGATTTGTCTTGCTAAGCATAACTAATGTCGTTATTTGAGTGTAAAACTCATATGCATGGTGCTACTAAAAATGTTATAATATAATACAGAAAAAACCAAAACTCCGAAGAGAATGGGCGCCTCGCTTCTTCAATCCAAACCTAGACATGATCATCCTGTGTGATGCCACCTGTTCTCAGTCACCGTAAGCTATTAGCAACATTACACAGTACCAGGGCATGTATTTTAAGAAACATCAATTGGTGAGATTTGCCTTGTTACTTCATTGGATCTTCCAAGAAGGCAAGTGTGATCACTTTATTATTGTAATTATTGATCCTACTCAGTACAAAATATTCTAAGTGAACATTAGATGTTTGGTTGCTCAAGTACATGATGCATAAGCAAAAGATGACATGATGGGAACCAATAACCAGCATAGAAATATGAAGATCTCTCACAGGACTGACCCTTCTCTTTGTTGTTGCCTCATGTAACCCGTCCTTAGAGATTTTGCTATACAGGTTGGTCATACTAGGTGATTAACCGAGTCTATTGTTGTAAATAATTAAATATTCATTACCTCCATTACATAATTTTCCTTTGCTTGTATGATCAAACAGCATTTCAGAACCAAGACTTCATGGACTGCTCAGTATAAAATAAATTATGATTTACACATGTAGTTTGCTAGAGCTAGACGGAAGTATATGGATTGATTCACAAAGACTAGCACTGGCATTATAAGGTGAAAGAAACCAAATGTGTTGTCTATATAACAAAATTCAGTTACATGCGTTCGATACTGAAGCTGAGAGAGTGCGTACAATGTTTGTCATAAACACAGTTTTGGTGACATTTCTACAGCCGGAAATTTCAGTCAACATTCAGAAAGAAGATAGAATATTTTTGGGATAACTGAGGATGCAATTCCAGAAATGATACTTCCAAATTTTTTCTTCCAAAATGAGCTTTTCAGTGCATCAAATCCATAGTTCCTCATGAACAACTCCACTATAAATAGAGAGGGAAAAGACTAAAAAAATCAGGATGCACGCATTATCCGTGACCTAAATCAGTTTTAAGAAGAATCATGGCTGCTCGTCCATACGTGGCGCTCCCACCGCGACCTTCTCGCGTGTGACGGGATACTCCAGTCCAGAGGGAGGCGCCTGCACCTCGCCGGAGTGAGCTCTTTGGCCGCCGCCGCGTCTACTTGCGCCTAACAGGATCTTCCATGGCAGTCCACACCCTTGCCGGACTGGGACTACCATAGAGGCGCTTCCTCACGTCGGATCGGCCGGCCGAGCGACGACCCTACAGTAATTATGGCGCAAACTTTTTTAAGACGTAATATTACTTTACATGCAACCAAATCTTACCTCACATCCCTTCCCTCACCGTGGCGCAAGACCAATTGTAAAGACCGTAAGTTTACCTCACTAACCTTCTGTTCTTGCCGTGGATGCAGACTGTTACGCTGGGTACATGGGCAGGCTAGGGTGAGAAATAACTATTCCTCACTCAGGATGACGAATAGCGCAACCATATATATATATATATATATATATATATATATATATATATATATATATATAATCAAAAACACTCTTCAAAAAACATTTGAAAAAAATATTGAACAAGTATTTGAAAAGAATGTTGAACAATTATTTGAAAGTTTATCATATATATAAAAATGTTGAAAAAGTATTTAAAAATTATTGAACGAGTATTTGAAAAATGTTAAAAAAGTATTGGAAAAATGTTGAATAAGTATTTTTTAAAATATGAACAAGTATTTCAAAAAATGTTGATCATGTACATAATTTTTTTGAAAATGTATTTGAAAAATGCTGACCAAGTATGTAAAAAATGTTGAAATAAGTATGAAAATGTTGATCAAGCATTGAAAAAAATGTTGAATGAGCGTTCGGACAATGTTGAATGTATACGCAAAGTGTTGATCACTTATTAAAAAAATGTTTTTGACATATATGAAAATGTGGAGTGAAAACGAAAATAACATAAGGAAAAAAACAAGATGAAAAAAAATGAAAGAACGGAGAAGTAAAAAATTAAAGAATTGATAGAAAAGAAAACAAAAAAACCTGCTCAAATGGCCTCAAATAGGTCGCGTCACCTAGTATTAACAACCAATGGGACGTGACGGATTGGCTAGCAGCGTGCCTCTTCTCTCTGTAGATCAGGGATAGATCCCGGATCTCTGGTACTTGCGTTTCATGATCTCCTTTTATTTTACTTTAATGCGTGAACGAATGGGCCGGGCCAAATACTTAGAACCTTCAGCGACACTTCTCTACCGCCTCGCTTAAAGCGAGAAATAGTCACTGCGGAAAATAAGTCCTAACTCCTCTCTTAGAAAATACAGTATGAATTGGGCCGACGATGAAAAGAAAAGAACTCTCAACTTCTCAAGGCCATGTTTGGTTGGCCCGACAATTCCCGACCCGACTCAGCGGCCAGAACTTTCTTGCTCTCCATCGCCCAACACTAATCTCGATTCTCGCAACGCCGTCATGGAGCCATCGCCGGAGCGTTCGCCGCCGACCACCACCGCCACCGCCGCTGGAGGAGGACACGAGCCCTCCAACTCCTCCTCTGTCTTCCCCCTCTTCCCGCTCTCTGCCCCCACCGAGGTTTCCCAGTGTCTCCCGAACCCTAGCTTCTCCTTCGACGCCTCCTCCCTCAACATCCCACCCACTGCCTCCTCGTCCCTCCCGCCGCTGAGCCCCTCTTCGGACGAGGAGGAGGCGGCCCCGAAGCCCGCTCCCGCGAAGTACAACCTGCTGCCGTCCTCGCCGTCCGACGAGGAGAGGGGGTCGAGGCGGGACGACAGGAAGAGGAGGAAGCGGAGGAGGGAGCAGGAGCGGTATGAGGGGGCCGCCTCTTCGCGGAAGCCGGGGGTTCGTGCCTGGGCTGGGTCGGAGACCAAGCTGGTCAAGGATTACTACGTCGACGCCAAGGGCGACCAGGATAACTTGGCATTTGGATCAATCTACAGGTCAGTGTTTGCTTATGTTTATGCACGGATTGTTGCATAGCGAAGCTGTTGTGTTAAATTCATGCTTACGCCATACTGAAATATGCTGAACAGACTGTTTATGCTTTCACATGTGAAGTTATTGGTGTCAAAGCTACATTTCACCGATTCCATTGTTGCGGTGTTTGTTCTAGTAGGAAACGATTAGAGTGTCTTGTTCATTTATGCAATTGGATGCAGGTGTGGTAGATCACATGCCAAAGGCCTGTGTAAGAGGTTGTGTATAGTTGCTTATGTTTAGCGTCTTATCAAAGTTATTAGCACCAAGTTTGATTTCCTAGATGCATAAACTATATGGTTAAACTCGTGTATTGGTAATTTCCAGAGCGCTAACTACGCAGTCTGGAATTAAGTTGCAAAAAATCGTGAGGTGGAGTTAATGATACCAATGGACATGGACTGATAGTTTAAGCTTTAAACCCAGTGTAGATACTTATAGTTTCACATGTTTAATCCCGTGCTGACTTAGAAGCTGGGTTGGAACAATTTTATTTTTAGAATAATCAGATCAGTTTGTTAAACAGGAAATTCTTATATTCTGTCAGTTTTTTTATAACTAAAGCTCAACTCTCTGTTATTGTCTAGTTAGCCATTTATCTTCTGGGACTTGCTGCAAAGTTACTAATATCAGTCTGTTTCAAAACATTGTAGAATATATCTACGCGGTTACTGTGAAGATTTTTTTTATCAACTGCAACATTATGTAGCTTAGTATTCTGTGGTGTCTTGTGATTGCCAGTTCAGTATTTTACTTGTGTACAATGTCAGAGAACAACATAGGCTTAGGCGGGCCTGTAGCTGCTATCCAAATGGTACACCCGACCCTTTGTTAGACGTTAGTTTAGTACTCCCTCCATCCGGAATTAGTTGACGCTCTAGATACATCCGTTTGAGCGTCAACTAATTCCGAACGGAGGAAGTATTTGTTTTCTGTTCTTTCAACAATTTCTTCTTCAAGTAGATGCGTCCAAACTTGGGCTGCTACATCAAAATTAACGTATAAACAATATATGTGCCAATGGAAGCTTGCACAGGGGAGCAATTCGGCTGATATTGTCAATGGTAACAATGTAAACAATACATGGAATTAGTATATCATCAAGCTGGAAAAGTTAAATGTAGTCACTTTGTTCAGAATATCAATGCTTAATAACATGTTGAAGTTTTCCAGTTTTTACCTGCTGCAGAGACTTCATTCTGTAAGCCGAACTTATTCAGGTAACTGATTTTATTCTAATCAAGTCTAACACCACATGGTAATATGCAGAATGGACATTGCACGTTACAAGCCTCAAAACGCACTGGAGACACGTGGGCTTAATCGACGTTTCTATAATTATGGACATGCTTCATCGCAGATGGATCTAGATTCAGATTTGGATGGACTGGATAACAAAGTAAAAGTGGGAGGGCGTTACTTTTCAGCAAAACATGCCGTTTTAGAAAGAAACAAGGGTTTCAAGCACCTGAAAGTGTTGAAAAGTGATATGATTGCAATTCTCCCTGAAGATTTTATCCCTGTAGAGACATCATCCCTTCCTGTGAAAAGCACAACCGTGCAACAGGAGCTTGAGGAATCTTGGGAAGATGAAATACTTCGGAGGACAAAAGAATTCAATAAGATGACACGAGAATGTCCTCATGATGAAAAAATCTGGTTGGCCTTCGCTCAGTTTCAGGTATCACAGTTTTAGAAGAATATTTCTTTCACCAGGCTATCACATTGTGTAGTGCACAGTTGATTTTTTTTTTACAGCATACAGTTAAGTCACAAACAGAATCTTAAGCTATGAAACTGTTGACTAGAGTTTTACTTCAGCTAACCTTTCCCCCTTCCACCTTATAGTTGTTAAGAAATCTAGTGAAGTGATTTCCTCTGCTTCTGCATTGCAGGACAAAGTTGCCAGTAGTCAGCCACAAAAAGCAGCACGTTTGCAAACAACTGAAAGAAAAATTAGTATATTGGAGAAGGCTGTGGAGCTCAATCCAGATAACGAGGAATTGTTGCTTTGCCTTCTGAAGTCATATGGTGAGAGGGATAGCTCTGAGAGTCTCTTTGGTAAATGGGAGAAAATACTTATGGAACACCCTGACAGTTGTAAGTTGTGGAAACAGTATCTACTTCTGTGCCAAGGGGAATTCTCCAGATTCAAAGTATCTGATACACGGAAGTCTTACTCATATGCAGTACAGGCTCTATCTGCAGCTTGCACAAAGCTATGTAGGCAGGTTTAGTGCCTCATTGAACATATTTCAGCATAACTGTTCTCCCTTCTCTCCCTCTCTTTGCATGAATTTGCTATAGTCATTAAAATGTTTTGTTCTGGAATTTTCCGCAGGATTGTGAAAATGCTGATCTCAAAGCACATCCTTCCTTAGTTCAGGTTGAACTTGGTTTAGTGGATATATTTGTGAATCTTTGCCGGTTTGAATGGCAAACAGGACATCGAGAATTAGCAACTGGGTTATTTCAAGCTCAAATTGAGTTTAGCCTATTCTCGCCTCCCCTTTCCCTGTCCTCAAGCAGTAAGCAAAGACTCTTTGAGCACTTCTGGAATAGTGGTGGTGCCAGAATTGGAGAAGATGGGGCTCTTGGATGGTCTACATGGTTAGGAAAGGATGAGGAGAGTCGACAAAACATGGTTATGCAAGAAAATCCTCAAGAGCCTGAAGGGGGAGGCTGGAGTGGTTGGTTTAATCCCTCTGTAGCAAATGCTGAAACGAATGATGTGTCTAACCAATCAATAGAAGAATTGGCTGCTGATGGAATTGATCCAGAAGACCCTGATACTGAGGACACACCTGCACAAGATGATGTTGAATCTTTACTAAAAAAGCTCGGCATTGATGTAGAGACTGAGTACAGTAGTGAAGTTAAGGATGCAAAAACATGGAATAGATGGTCCACAATGGAGCTGTCGAGGGAGAATGAACAATGGATGCCCCTTCGTGAAAATTCTGGTACTTCCCTTTCCCCCTTTGTTGGTAAGATTGAGAAGTGACTTTGAGATTTGTTTAGGTAACTCAATTCTAACACTGGGATGCAATTTCCAGGAGCAGGACCAAATCATTCTAATGATGCCTCATCTGGAGAAGTCAATGATCAGCTTTCCAGAGTAATCTTGTTTGAGGACGTAACTGAGTTTCTGTTCTCTTTATCGTCAGAAGAGGCTCGTTTTTCCTTGATATGCCAATTTATTGATTTCTATGGTGGCAAAATTTCTAGATGGTAAATTCTTGCACTTCTATCCTGTTAAGCTTTGGTCATCCTCCTCATGTGAACAGAACTAAATACTCCCTCTGATCCAAATTAATTGTCGCAGCTCTAGACTTTACTAGAGCGGCGACAATTAATTTGGACCGGTGGGAGTAGTATATTTTTATTGCCTTGTAACTTGTTTCAATTTTTGTTGCTCAGTGTGCAACTCCTTATAACTAAGCCTGACAAGAAAACTGGATAGTATAATTTGATCAAATCTGTTACCATATAATGGGAATTATGAGATTTATGGCTATACCTGCAGCTACCCAGCTGGGTTTCCTCATTATTTTGGTCATGTAGCACGTTAGTCTTTTAGTTTAATTCATCACGAACATTTCAGCATCCTAGAGTGGATTCTGAGTCGACAGCTGGGGGATTCGAAATTTATCCTGGTTATACAGAGCTTACACCAACTTGTTCGTCCTGAAAACCTACTGAGAAGTTGTGCACTGGGTTGCACGATGGAAAGTTGGTTGCGGTTATCCTAAATTCCAGGACTCATCCTTCAGTTTTAATCAATGTTCTTAAATTCCAGGACATCCAGCAACAGTTCAAGTTGGCTTGATAGAATTATGAGCCTTGAGATGATTTCAAATGATATTTCGGAAGATCTTATCGCCATATCTGACCTTGCAAACAAGACACAAAATTCAAGTCATTGTAGTTTGGAGTCTTTATTAGGAAGTATGCATGATCTTTCTCAAAGACCTGGCCTGGTGAAATTTCTGAAAAATGCAATATTGCTTTCCCTTGATATATTCCCTCGTAATCATATCTTGGAGGAAGCTGTCCTTGTTACCACCCAAATGTATACGGCACAAGAGAACACTTTGTCTACTCCAGCTAATGCATCGCGGGCTTTGGCCAAAAACCTGCTGAAGAAAGACAGACAGGTATGCTTTATCCTCTTTCCCTTTTCTTTGTTTTCACATTAATTTTTCGTGGGCCATAAAAGTTATAAGCAACTAGCTAGTTGTGCAATAAACCACACAGAAGTATGCTCATGTATTTCTAGCCAGTAGCCACCTAGTTCACACGATAGAGTTTTGCCGAGTGATGTCACTCAGCGTAATCTGCATCAGTTAGCAAACTAAACACACCATGCAGTTATGGGACCAAAATTAAGCCAAGGCAATCCGTAAATATAGCAGAAGTCCTCAGTTCAATAGCGGTTACTCATATTTTGCATTAACCAAGTTGATGCTCCATCCATTATCTTGTTTTAAATGGTGTTCTTCTGAGAATTCTCCGTGTCTATGTTTCGTTTTTATGTATGAGTGCATTTTATTTAGCCTAAGTTACTTGTAACAGTTATCAGTCTTAATCATATGTAGCTTGGAGTATTGCGTATTGAAGAAATGTAAACCATGACCTTTCTTGTGGCCAGGATCTTCTGCTTTGTGGTATATATGGCCGAATTGAGGCTAGGCATGGGAACATTGACCAAGCAAGGAAGATATTTGACATGGCACTGTTATCTACAGAAGGAGCTACGCAGGTATTATAGAACCGTAAAATAAATATATTTTATGGAAGCTTGTATATCCATTCATTCCAATCAGTATTAGTCGCTACTGGTATTGGTTGTATAATGCATAATGCTGCTGTTCTAGCATCTTTGGTGTGTGCATAAACATAGATCTGCCTCTCGAATGCATGCTACCATCTCCAGTCTAAATTCTAAAATAGATGCCTTTAGACATTGACATTATCTCCCATGTACAAGTTTGCCCAATATTTTTTCTAATTGTATGTTAGTCAGCAATTATATTAGAAAATAACGATTTGGAAATAAGTTATGACACAATCATCCTTATGCGATCATTTCCATGTGAAAATTTTAAATACTTATTTGTGGCCAAGCTTTTAGAGTTTTATTGCATGCGTTTCGTGATGACTTCTATTCTTTTAACGGATGTAGTAAGAAATAAGAGACCGGCTTTCTGTTTTTAAGGTTCTTCTGGTTGTTGCTGTTGTTGACAGGATCTCGTCAGGAAGGTTCCTATTCTTTATTTTTGGTATGCTGAGATGGAAATATCAATATCTACTTCTAGAAACAATTCTGACTCGGCACATCGTGCAATATACATTCTTTCCTGCTTGGGTAGCAATATCAAGTATTCTTCTTTTGGCGGTCCTATATCACGCCCGCTGGTATTAAGGGCTCGTCAAGGATTTAAAGAGCAGATTAGAAGCCTGCGGTCTGCATTTGCAAGTGGTTGTTTGAAAGAAGAATCAGTTGCTCTGATTTGCTGTGCTTCCTTGTTCGAGAGTATGACTTCTGGTTATTCTTCTGGTCTTGAAGTGATAGAGGAGGCCTGTCCATTTTCAGGTTCTTCATCCTCTCTTTTTTGTTCTGGATCTATATGGATGATATCGTTTCAAACCATTATGTTTTTCTGCTCCTGTGTGAAGTGGCTTTACTTTATCATTCTATCATTTTACAAAATGGCAATTATTCTTGTTATTCTTTTGCTTGCCACCTCTATTTGTCAATGTCAGTTACTGTTGGTCGAAACTGCTGCTGAAGCAACAACTTAATAACTGCCACCTTGGTCCTATGTCATGCATACTAATTTCTATTCCTTCTGCTGATGTATATTGGCTATCCTCCCTTGTTAACTATTGAGTATTCGCAACGAAATATGCACTTAACTTTAGGGTTCTGTTAGTGCAATTTCACTTTTGTTATCAATTGTTATTTACTACTCCCTCCGATCCGTATCTAGACAAATCTAAGACAAGTAATATGGATCGGAGGGAGTACTAAATTATAGTAGATGTATTTGTCTAAGCTATAAGATATTTTATTTATTCATTTATCTTGCATAAACAAATTATACTGTTGTTATACCTGACGTAACAGCCTATTTTTGACTGCTCTCAAGGGTCAAGATGGATGGATCCTTTTGACTGTTCTCAAGGGTCTTTTTCAGTTTTCACTAGAAGTTAAAATCACCTTGTTGTATTTTACTGTTGAACTTACCTTTATGTTTAACCTCTTCATTTGTTGTCCTGCTGTTATTTTGAATCGGATAAAGTCTTAAATATTTTTCTGCATGCTTATAATTATAATTAATTTTTTGTCAAATTTGCATTCAACAAAGCATTCTCTTATTATGTGAACTTGATTTTTTCAGAGAGCCATACCTTGGAATTTGAAGAGTTGTGGATGTATTACATCAAACTGCTTCAGAAGAATCTGAACCAGTTGAGTCTCTCAAGGGTTTGGCCGAGCATATTGAAAGGAGTACAAACATATCCGTACAATCCAAAATCATATGCATCCATGTTAACTCTGAGCTGTCTTTACAGTGTTCCCAACAATCTGCGTCTTACACTTGACAAATGCAGTCAAAGGTAAGGGTGCTTTGTTTCCATGAAAACACTCTGTGTTGTATATCTAGTATAGTGTGATATGAATATAACTTCTAAAGGATATGCCCGTCTAGTTCTCCTTTAATGTGGATCCTCTTGTCATATTTTTTTGTCTGCACTCATATATGGTGTTTAAAGATGGAAATAATATAAACAAGCTTTTATTGTCTTCATGCAATTTTGTTGCGTGCATGTATGACTGTAGATGGCCGTGCTGCTTTCTATTGACTGATTATTTTTTCAACAGGGACCCTTCCATAGTTGCCTTGCTGTTCGCTTTGTCCTTTGAATGGAGTAAAGCAGGATCTTACAATAGAATCCACAGTCTGTTTGAGAGAGCTCTAGCTGATGATAAGTTACAGAAGTCTGTTCTGTTGTGGCGCTGTTATCTAGCTTATGAGGCAGAGATAGCCTGTAATACTTCTGCGGCACGACGTGTGTTCTTCAGAGCTATACATGCTTGCCCATGGTACGCGAGTCACATAAACATGGATATCAGAGCTTAATTCTGTCATTTTACTTATTGCAATCCACTCAATCACTTGTATGTTAATATGTAAGAATAATGAGCATGTATTCTAAATAAAGTGCATCTAAGAGAAGCAGTGTTTCCAAGTTTGGTTGGTGATGTCACAAAATTTTAGTTTATGAAATATTAGCAGCTTCTGCTTTCTTTTCTTTGCTTTCTCATGTGAATACGTAAGTGGTTTTTATTCCATGTGTATTTTCTCATATTTATCTTAGCAGCCACTATTTAAACTGTATATTTTATTATTATTACCTCTTGGGCTTAGAATTTTGGTGGTTTAATTTTGTTGTTATGGATGATTGTGTTTGGCATCTCAGATCTAACACTCTTTCGCAGGTCTAAACGATTATGGCTTGATGGGTTCCAAAAATTGAGCTCAGTTCTGACTATGAAAGAGTTATCAGATCTCCAGGAAGTTATGCATGGCAAGGAATTGTTCATTCGCACTGATATCTATGAGATACTGTTACAAGATGAAGATGACATATGATCAGATGTGTATTCAAAATTCCAAATCTGTCCCTGATTTGAGCTGGTAGTTTCCAAGATCACAGCCGTCAACCAAATTCAGTTCTACAGCCGTCATAATACACATCCAATGAGATCTGGATGCATCTTATAAACGGCTATGTCTTTGGATTGTCAATATTGCTGATTTTAACTGCCCCTTACTTTCTGTTCCTTCCAAGACATTTTTGCCAGGTTTGTTGCCACTTTGTTCTCCCATTTGATCCTTGGTTATTGTAATTACACAATAGCTTCACTAGGCTATTTTAAACCACAGGACATAATCAATCTGAAAATGTCTTATGGCAACTGCTGAAGGCAATTACAAAGCACAGTGAATACAAATTTGGTGTTCAGATTGTTTTGCAAGAATGGAGCAACAAAAATATGCTAGAGATTCATGTTCACAAAGTGCAAAATTACTGCAACCTCAGGCAAGTGAGTCATGTGTTTTGCAGGGGGCATGGTTTCCTGTTTTTTCTTTGCCCAGCTACATTTTACTTTTTTCTCATAGTTTTGGTGGTGAATCAGGTTAAGCGGGCCTCATGAGGTATCCCAGGATCTTGGCTGTCGAAAGAAAATCTTAGTTTGCCGAAGACCTGGTTTCTCTACAAATTTGTAAAATCACTCGCTTGTAACATCACTAGTTTTGCGCTAACCTGAACCGGTCATTGTGTTCTTCGCGCAACTGATGAAATAATAGAATGTCACTCCATATTACAATGATTGAACTGATCCACTTAATTAGACCTTTAGAGACAAAGAAAAAGGAATTAAAAGGAAAAGGAAAAGCCGTGGCTAGACTACGAGTGTGCGCTACCTCGTGAGTCGTGACTGTTAACCGGGCTGTTTCAGTAAGTGAATGTGTGCTGTGACTTCAAAAAAAAGTAGGAATATGTGCTGCGACTTCATGGGGTTGTTGCATGCAATGAGTTGTATGCACCACACCATGTGGTACCGCTGTTTCACCTGTACATATACGGTAGCCAGGTATAGTACTATTTGCTGGTCCCGGTTGGCCCCAATTTGAAGTGATACTGGAAGTTCAGTTCAGTGCGCAGGGTTGTTGGCTTATTACTACTCACCTGTGCCTGCACAGTTCAATCATGCTCGTCAGAGCGTAGGTGTCGACCAAAGGTTGCAGGATTCTACAAACTCAAATTCATGTCAGGTTGGTGCTCGGCAGTCGGCACAAGCTGATGCACTCCCCAGATGCCAAATCGTGAGCTTCTGAGGGTGGAAGCTCCAATCACGTCGACCACCAATGCCGAGAGGTAAGCTCATGGAAAAAAAATGAATAAAAAGGACAAGGAGAAGCCATGGTTAGGCGACGTGTGTGCGTTCCTTCACGACTGTTAATTGGGTTCCTAATTCGGACTAGTAGAATGCCCGTGCGTCGCTACGGGCAAAAGCTGAATACCCATGCGTTGCCACGGAATAATAAAAATATGGACACATTGATCAAATTATTCTTCTAATTTAGAAATATGGGTTAAGCATGGTTACATCAAGTTTTCATTATGCAACGACAAATATAAATTCTCTTCCACTTTTTTTCCTTCTCTGCAATCTTCCTATCTCCTTAAGCAGCCAAATTGCTCGCCACCCGAGAACTTATAACTAGATATATATCATCCATTTATAAATAGTATTAGTAATCTCACTGTAAATACTCTTATATTTCTTTATAGAGGGAGTATCACTCAACTTCATGCATCCATGTGTCACTATTACATGGTACACAAAGATTGACAGTCAGTATTACAAGGTACGCAATGATTGACAGTCACTATTACAAGGTACGCAAAGATTGACAAATTCATAAGCCTCTTATTTCAGCAATAATAGCATAATTGATGCAACCTTCAATAATAAGCTCATTGTATATAGGAAATGTTCCATTTATCTTGAATCAAGATTTTCAATAATAAGTTGGATAAGCTAATGTTTTCAAAGCTGGGGGATTTGTATACAATTAGTATCTTTATTACCAACTCAATCGTCATGGACGTGGTCATGGCAGCAGGCGTCGAGGTCTTCACGGCACCACTGCTCTCCTTTTGTGTCTCCACCAAGTTCAAAGACGGTGCGACAACGACTAACCTATCACCGGTATTTAGGTCTGTCAGCTTCACGCTGGCCACGATGGCCAACTTCGCCCCGGGCTTTGACTTCTTCAGCTGCGTGATGGCGGTTGCCGCGCTCTCCCTCGAAAACAACATGATGGCCACGGTCGCCCCTGTCCTGCCCGCCGGCTTGGTCGCCATCGCAGGCATCACCTTCCCGTCTAGCCCGCGCTCACCAACCGTCTCTCCCACGACCCGCTCCACAACTACTCGGCTCGTGCTTCCATGAAAATGCAATATATTTCATATTCACCAAGAAGCAACAGAAGTTAGATCACTAATTAAATCCTAGTATGATGAACCATTTATGCTGAAATAGCTACAGAGCAACTCTCATAGATTAAAGTTAAATCTAGCAATATGGTACACTTGGCACCAGAGTAAACCCCAGATTAAACAATGTACTATGACTTCAGAAGAATATACACTAATTTGCCATATTGTAGGGAAAACAAGTCTAGAGCACAAAGTAGAGAGAAACACCTGTAACATACGTGCAGGATATAACATGACCTGAATGTAACAAAATATAGTTGTATTTTCTAATGGAACAAAATATGTATCTGGGCATGGTACTCAAGATGTTTTTTTGCCTCACATTATTATTTTTGTTGGAGAAGAAGTTACATTTGTTACGTACTAAAAGGCACCAGGTAGCATATCAGGTCATCAGATAATCTTCTGGACTGAGTTTCTACTTCCTACTGCTTTACTGATTTCTTATAGTTGCTAGAAAAATGAGATGTGTCAAACAGAAGATTCCTTCCGCCGGCCAGTGACATGCCACCGATGATGTGTGAATATTAGGGCATCTCCAGCCGTTGGCTCCCCAGGGAGCGCCTAAATTCGCCGCCTGGGGGTGAGCCGGCGCAAAAATTGGGCCTGAGGGCGAGTTGGTCCCCAGCCGCCGGCCCCAGGGCCGCCCCCAGGCATGTTTTAAAATAAAAGAAGTTCGGCGAAGTTCGGCTTAAACACGATAAATTTCGGCCAAACATGATAAATTTCGGCCAAACACGATAAATTTCGGCACATTTCGGCGAAGTTCGCGGATTTTCATTACATAGCACATATACATAAACTAATCTAAAGGAAAAACTGGCTGAAGTCGCCGCCATCGTCGTCGGCGGCCTTCTCCTCCTTGACGCGGGCGCCCCTGCTGGACCCCTGCCCGGCGTCGCCATGGCGGACTGGTGGCGGCGCATCGTCGTCATCGTCGTCGTCGCTGTCGCAGATGACGACGACTCCGCCTTTGTCGCGGCCGCGTCGACGTTCCGCGAAGCGAAGCAGGGCGGCGCGCTGGCGCTCCTTCTCCATCGCTATGGAGTCCCTGTGCGCCCATTCCAGGGCCACTTCATCGTCGTTGAGCTCCGTCGTCACCGGCGCGGCCGGCTCCTTCTTCACCGGCGCGAGCCCCGGCTCCGTCTTCACTCGCGCGAGCTCCGGCTCCGTCTTTGGTTTGACGAAGCGCGGAGGAGGAGCCGACGAGGAGGCACGCCGGCCGCCCTCGTTGATGACGATGCCGGCGCTGCGGGTGCGCCGGCCGAGCGGCGTCTCCGCCGCGGGCTCGGCCTTGACGCCGAGCAGGGCCGGAGTGCCGGAGGAGTGCGATGAAGATCGGGAGGAGGAAGAAGAGGAGGAGGACCCGAACCTCCTTGGCGCCCATGGCCCGGCGCGTCGGTGATGCGCCGGGGCGGCCGCCCTTGCTGGGTACGCCAACGGCGGGTCGTTGCCGCCCTCGAGGTACGTCAGCACGCCCTCGAGTGTGCGGCCGGGGACGCCCCACCACAGGTGGCGCCCCTCGCTGTTCTGCCGGCCACCAACCACCGGTGTGCCGTTGATGGACGCCAAGCGCTGCTGCTGGCGGCGCTCGAAATACACCGCCCAAGCCGCGTGGTTGTCGGCGGTGTACTGGGGGAGGAAGAGTTGAGCGTCGGTGAGGGAGGCGCGCATGACCTCGACTTCCTCGGCGAAGTACGTCGGCTTCGCCACGGCGTCGGGCAACGGGGGAATGTGTTGGGGATCGTAGCAGAAAACAAAAAAAATTCCTACGTTTCACCAAGGTCAATCTATGGAGTCAACTAGCAACGAGAGGAGAGTGCATCTACATACCCTTGTAGATCACGAGCGGAAGCGTTCAAGAGAACGGGGATGATGGAGTCGTACTCACCGTGATCCAAATCACCGATGACCAAGTGCCGAACGAACGGCACCTCCGCGTTCAACACACGTACGGAGCAGATGACGTCTCCTCCTTCTTGATCCAGCAAGGGGGAAGGAGAGGTTGATGAAGATCCAGCAGCACGACGGCGTGGTGGTGGATGCAGCAGTGATCGCAGCAGGGCTTCGCCGAGTTTCTGCGAGAGGGAGAGGTGTAGCACGGGAGAGGGAGGCGCCAAGGCTTGAGGTACGGCTGCCCTCCCTCCCCCCTTTATATAGGCCCCCTAGGGGGTTGCGCCGGCCCTAGGAGATGGGATCTCCTAGGGGGGCGGCGGCCAAGGGGGTGGAGTACCCCCCAAGGC
The DNA here is from genome assembly GCF_002162155.2 of Triticum dicoccoides. Lineage (NCBI taxonomy): Eukaryota > Viridiplantae > Streptophyta > Magnoliopsida > Poales > Poaceae > Triticum > Triticum dicoccoides. Next base: position 569,750,738 of record NC_041390.1, on the reverse strand, counting down.
AAGTGGAGGCGCCCCCTCCCCTAGGGTTCCCAACCCTAGGCGCATGGGGGGCCCAAGGGGGGGGGCGCACCAGCCCACTATGGGCTGGTTCCCCTCCCCACTTCAGCCCATGGGGCCCTCCGGGATGGGTGGCCCCACCCGATGGACCCCGGGACCCATCCGGTGGTCCCGGTACAATACCGGTGACCCCGAAACTTTCCCGATGGCCGAAACTACACTTCCTATATATAATTCTTCACCTCCGAACAATTTCGGAACTCCTCGTGACGTCCAGGATCTCATCCGGGACTCCGAACAACTTTCGGATTACTGCATACTCATATCTATACAACCCTAGCGTCACCGATCCTTAAGTGTGTAGACCCTACGGGTTCGGGAGGCAAGCAGACATGACCGAGACGACTCTCTGGTCAATAACCAACAGCGGGATCTGGATACCCATGTTGGCTCCCACATACTCCTCGATGATCTCATCGGATAAACCACGATGTCGAGGACCTAATCAATCTCGTACCCAATTCCCTTTGTCAATTGGTACGTTACTTGCCCGAGACTCGATCGTCGGTATCCCAATACCTTGTTCAGTCTCATTACCGGCAAGTCAATTTACTCGTACCGTAATGCATGATCCCGTGATCAACCACTTGATCACATTGAGCTCATTATGATGATGCATTACCGAGTGGGCCCAGAGATACCTCTCCGTCATACGGAGTGACAAATCCCAGTCTCGATTCGTGCCAACCCAACAGACACTTTCGGAGATACCTGTAATGTACCTTTATAGTCACCCAGTTACGTTGTGACGTTTGGCACACCCAAGGCACTTCTACGGTATCCGGGAGTTGCATAATCTCATGGTCTAAGGAAATGATACTTGACATCCAGAAAGGCTACAGCAAACGAACTACACGGTCTTTGTGCTATGCTTAGGTTTGGGTCTTGTCCATCACATCATTCTCCTAATGATGTGATCCTGTTATCAATGACATCCCCATGTCCATAGCCAGGAAACCATGACTATCTGTTGATCAACGAGCTAGTCAACTAGAGGCTCACTAGGGACACATTGTGGTCTATGTATTCACACATGTATTACGATTTCCAGATAATACAATTATAGCATGAATAATAGACAATTATCATGAACAAGGAAATATAATAATCATTTTATTATTGCCTCTAGGGCATACTTCCAACAGTCTCCCACTTGCACTAGAGTCAATCATCTAGTTACATTGTGATGAATTGAACACCCATGGAATTCTGGTGTTGATCATGTTTTGCTCTAGGGAGAGGTTTAGTCAACGGATCTGCTACATTCAGGTCCGTATGTACTTTACAAATCTCTATGTCTCCATTTTGAACACTTTCACGAATGGAGTTGAAGCGACGCTTGATATGCCTGGTCTTCCTGTGAAACCTGGGCTCCTTGGCAAGGGCAATAGCTCCAGTGTTGTCACAGAAGAGAGTCATTGGGCTCGACGCATTGGGTATGACTCCTAGGTCGGTAATGAACTCCTTCACCCAGACTGCTTTGTGTGCTGCCTCCGAGGCTGCCATGTACTCTGCTTCACATGTAGATCCCGCCATAACGCTTTGCTTGCAACTGCACCAGCTTACTGCCCCACCATTCAAAATATACACGTATCCGGTTTGTGACTTAGAGTCATCCAGATCTGTGTCGAAGCTAGCATCGACGTAACCCTTTACGACAAGCTCTTCGCCACCTCCATAAACAAGAAACATTTCCTTAGTCTTTTTCAGGTACTTCAGGATATTTTTGACCGCTGTCCAGTGTTCCATGCCGGGATTACTTTGGTACCTTCCTACCAAACTTACAGCAAAGTTTACATCAGGTCTGGTACATAGCATAGCATACATGATAGACCCTATGGCCGAGGCATAGGGAATGGCACTCATCTTTTCTCTATCTTCTGCCGTGGTCGGGCATTGAGCCAAGCTCAATCTCGTACCTTGCAATACAGGCAAGAACCCCTTCTTTGACTGATCCATTTTAAACTTCTTCAAAATCTTGTCAAGGTACGTACTCTGTGAAAGACCAATGAGGCGTCTCGATCTATCTCTATAGATCTTGATGCCTAATATATAAGCAGCTTCTCCAAGGTCCTTCATTGAAAAACACTTATTCAAATAGGCCTTTATGCTTTCCAAGAATTCTATATCATTTCCCATCAACAGTATGTCATCCACATATAATATGAGAAATGCTACAGAGCTCCCACTCACATTCTTGTAAATGCAGGCTTCTCCATAAGTCTGCATAAACCCAAACGCTTTGATCATCTCATCAAAGCGAATGTTCCAACTCCGAGATGCTTGCACCAGCCCATAAATCAAGCGTTGGAGCTTGCACACCTTGTCAGCATTCTTATGATCGACAAAACCTTCCGGCTGCATCATATACAATTCTTCCTTAAGGAAACCATTAAGGAATGCCGTTTTGACGTCCATTTGCCATATCTCATAATCATAGAATGCGGCAATTGCTAACATGATTCGGACGGACTTCAGCTTCGCTACGGGTGAGAAAGTCTCATCGTAGTCAACCCCTTGAACTTGTCGATAACCCTTAGCGACAAGCCGAGCCTTATAGATGGTCACATTACCATCCGCGTCTGTCTTCTTCTTAAATATCCATTTATTTTCTATGGCTCGCCGATCAACGGGCAAGTCAGTCAAAGTCCATACTTCGTTTTCATACATGGATCCTATCTCGGATTTCATGGCTTCCAGCCATTTGTCGGAATCCGAGCCCGCCATCGCTTCTTCATAGTTCGAAGGTTCACCGTTGTCTAACAACATGATTTCCAAGACAGGGTTGCCGTACCACTCTGGTGCGGAACGTGTCCTTGTGGACCTATGAAGTCCAGTAGCAATTTGATCTGAAGTTTCATGATCACCATCATCAACTTCCTCTCTAGTCGGTGCAGGCACCTCAGGAACAGTTTCTTGAGCTGCGCCACTTACCGGTTCAAGAGGTAATACTTCATCAAGTTCTACCTTCCTCCCACTTATTTCTTTCGAGAGAAACTCCTTCTCTAGAAAGGACCCATTCTTGGCAACAAAGATCTTGCCTTCGGATCTGAGGTAGAAGGTATACCCAACAATTTTTTTAGGGTATCCTATGAAGACGCATTTTTCCGACTTGGGTTCGAGCTTTTCAGGTTGAAGTTTCTTGACATAAGCATCGCATCCCCAAACTTTTAGAAACGACAGCTTAGGTTTCTTCCTAAACCATAATTCATACGGTGTCGTCTCAACGGATTTCGACGGAGCCCTATTTAAAGTGAATGCGGCAGTCTCTAAAGCATAGCCCCAAAATGATAGCGGTAAATCGGTAAGAGACATCATAGATCGCACCATATCTAATAGAGTGCGATTACGACGTTTGGACACACCATTACGCTGAGGTGTTTCATGCGGCGTGAGTTGTGAAACTATTCCACATTTTCTTAAGTGTGTGCCAAATTCGTGACTCAAGTATTCTCCCCCACGATCTGATCTCAAGAACTTGATTTTCCTGTCACGTTGATTCTCAATCTCACTCTGAAATTCCTTGAACTTTTCAAAGGTCTCAGACTTGTGTTTCATTAAGTAGACATACCCATATCTACTCAAGTCATCAGTGAGGGTGAGGACATAACGATAGCCACCGGGAGCCTCAACACTCATTGGACCGCACACATCAGTATGTATGATTTCCAATAAGTTGGTTGCTCGTTCCATTGTTCCTGAGAACGGAGTCTTGGTCATTTTACCCATGAGGCATGGTTCGCACGTGTCAAATGATTCGTAATCAAGAGACTCTAAAAGTCCATCTGCATGGAGTTTCTTCATGCGTTTGACACCTATGTGACCAAGGCGGCAGTGCCACAAGTATGTGGGACTATCATTATCAACCTTACATCTTTTGGTATTCACACTATGAATATGTGTAGCATTATGCTCGAGATTCATTAAAAATAAACCATTCACCATCGGAGCATGACCATAAAACATATCTCTCATATAAATAGAACAACCATTATTCTCGGATTTAAATGAGTAGCCATCCCGTATTAAACGAGATCCTGATACAATGTTCATGCTCAAAGCTGGCACTAAATAACAATTATTAAGGTTTAAAACTAATCCCGTAGGTAAATGTAGAGGTAGCGTGCCGACGTCGATCACATCGACCTTGGAGCCATTCCCGACGCGCATCGTCACCTCGTCCTTCGCCAGTCTCCGCTTATTCCGCAGCTCCTGCTTTGAGTTACAAATGTGAGCAACCGCACCGGTATCAAATACCCAGGAGCTACTACGAGTACTGGTAAGGTACACATCAATTACATGTATATCACATATACCTTTTGTGATGCCGGCCTTCTTGTCCGCTAAGTATTTGGGGCAGTTCCGCTTCCAGTGACCACTTCCCTTGCAATAAAAGCACTCAGTCTCGGGCTTGGGTCCATTCTTTGGCTTCTTCTCGGCAGCTTGCTTACTGGGCGCGGCAACTCCCTTGTTGTCCTTCTTGAAGTTCTTCTTACCCTTGCCTTTCTTGAACTTAGTGGTTTTATTCACCATCAACACTTGATGTTCCTTTTTGACTTCTCCCTCTGCTGATTTCAGCATTGCAAATACTTCAGGAATGGTCTTTTCCATCCCCTGCATATTGAAGTTCATCACAAAGCTCTTGTAGCTTGGTGGAAGCGACTGAAGGATTCTGTCAATGACCGCGTCATCCGGGAGATTAACTCCCAGATGAGTCAAGCGGTTATGTAACCCAGACATTTTGAGTATGTGCTCACTGACAGAACTATTTTCCTCCATCTTACAGCTGAAGAACTTGTCGGAGACTTCATATCTCTCGACTCGGGCATGATCTTGGAAAACCATTTTTAGCTCTTCGAACATCTCATATGCTCCGTGTCGCTCAAAACCCTTTTGAAGCCCCGGTTCTAAGTTGTAAAGCATGCCGCATTGAACGAGGGAGTAATCATCAGCACGTGTCTGCCAAGCGTTCATAACATCTTGGTTCTGTGGGACGGGTGCGTCACCTAGCGGTGCTTCTAGGACATAATCTTTCTTGGCAGCTATGAGGATGATCCTCAGGTTCCGGACCCAGTCAGTATAGTTGCTGCCATCGTCTTTCAGCTTGGTTTTCTCTAGGAACGCGTTGAAGTTGAGGACAACGTTGGCCATTTGATCTACAAGACATATTGTAAAGATTTTAGACTAAATTCATGATAATTAAGTTCATCTAATCAAATTATTCAATGAACTCCCACTTAGATAGACATCCCTCCAGTCATCTAAGTATAACATGATCCGAGCTGACTAGGCCGTGTCCGATCATCACGTGAGACGGACTAGTCAACATCGGTGAACATCTTCATGTTGATCGTATCTTCTATACGACTCATGCTCGACCTTTCGGTCTTCTGTGTTCCGAGGCCATGTCTGTATATGCTAGGCTCGTCAAGTCAACCTAAGTGTATTGCGTGTGTAAATCTGTCTTACACCCGTTGTATATGAACATTGGAATCTATCACACCCAATCATCACGTGGTGCTTCGAAACAACGAACTGTCGCAACAGCGCACAGTTAGGGGGAACACTTTCTTGAAATTATTATGAGGGATCATCTTATTTACTACCGTTATTCTAAGTAAACAAGATGCAAAAACATGATAAACATCACATGCAATCAAATAATAGTGACATGATATGGCCAATATCATATAGCTCCTTTGATCTCCATCTTGGGGCTCCATGATCATCTTGTCACCGGCATGACACCATGATCTCCATCATCGTGTCTCCATGAAGTTGCTCGCTAACTATTACTTCTACAACTATGGCTAACGCTTTAGCAATAAAGTAAAGTAATTACATGACGTTTATGTTGACACACAGGTCATAAATAAATAAAGACAACTCCTATGGCTCCTGCCGGTTGTCATACTCATCGATATGCAAGTCGTGATTCCTATTACAAGAACATGTGTGACGCCCGGATAGTTAAGCTACAGTGAACATCCGCTAATGATGCCACGTCACCTCGGATTACTGTTGATAAACTCGCGCCAGTTCGAAACCCAGTTCAAACTTTAAAAATCAAGCAAACAATAAAAGTTTTCAAATTTTAAAACTAAAAATAAAAGAAACTACAAATAAAAAGAGACAAGAAAATATAAAAACAGAAAACAAAACTAACAAAGAACAAAAAAAA
>NC_041390.1:569736650-569744005 GCF_002162155.2 Triticum dicoccoides | reverse complement strand
CGAGCCCACTGCCCCAAACCCCTACGGCCACAGTGAGCATCGCCCCTCTCCTCTCCCCTTGCTTCGCTCTGTCACCGTTGAGTTCGTCCCCGCGCTCGGCCGCCATGGCCGGAGCTCGCTCCGCGCCGTCCCCAACCCCGTCGTCGGTCCTCGCCTCGTGCGCCGTCATCGACGCCGCCACGACGCCGCGCCCCTCCTTTCTCCCCTGTCTTGCCATAGCCGCGCCGGCCTCGTGTCGTGCGCGCCCACCCGCGCCCCGTGGCCGCGTCCTCGGTCATCGCTGTCGGCCCCCGCATCCGTCCGCCCTTGCTCACCGCGGCCCGCAACTGCCGTTGCTGCACTCCACGGCCGCCGCCTCTGCCACCTCGTGCGCGGCCACGCTGACCTCCCTCCCGCGCCCCTTTTCGTGTGCGCCGCTCGCTCCCTTGGCCGCACCCGTCGGCGGCCACCCCCGCCGCGCCCGTCGTGCCAACGCCGGCGCCCCGCTACGCCCCGGATGGCCTGGGCGAGCGCCTTGGCAGGCTGGCGCCCGCTCGCCCGCGCCCGTAACCCGACGCCCGATAGGCCTCTGGCCACTGACTGCTGGGGCCCAGCCCAGTAAAACGAAAAAGACTTAAAAATAATAATAAAATAAATAAATAATATTAATTAGTTAATTAATTGAAGAATTAATTAACTTAATTAATTCTGTTAACTAACTATTAAACCAAATTAACCTGCTAATTAATTAGAATAACAGTTAGTTAGTTAGATAGGCAATGACATGCGGGACCCCCATGTCAGGTTGACCAGGTCAACTGCCGACGTCATGCTGACGTCATGATGACGTCAGCAAAGACTGTTTGGATAATGTTGGATTTAAATAATTAATTAAATTCCAGAAATTAATAAAATCTTTAGAAAATCATATCTTTTAATCCGTAACTCGGATTAAAATATTTTTAACATGAAAGTTGCTCAGAACGATGAGACGATTCCGGATACGCAGTCCGTTCGTCCGCCACACACCCCTAACCTATCGAACTCGCAACTTTCCCCCTCCGGTTCATTTGTCCAAAAACGCGAAACACCGGGAATACTTTCCCGGATGTTTCCCCCCTTCGTCGGTATCACCTACTACCGCGATTGGGCACACCTAGCATCGTTACTTGTCATGTCATGCATCGATATGCATTTGTTTGCATTGTATTCATTGTTTCTTCCCCCTCTTCTCTCGGGTAGACTACGAGACCGACGCTGCTGCTGCCCAGTTCGACTACGGAGTTGACAACCCCTCCTTCTTGCCAGAGCAACCAGGCAAGCCCCCCCTTGATCACCAGATATCGCCTATTCTCTTCTATACTGCTTGCATTAGAGTAGTGTAGCCTGTTACTGCTTTCCATTAATCCTATTCTGTTGCATAGCCTGACATTGTTGCTACATCTGTTGATACCTTACCTGCAATCCTAAATGCTTAGTATAGGATGCTAGTTTATCATCATTGGCCCTACATTCTTGTCAGTCTGCCTTGCTATACTATTGGGCCGTGGTCACTCGGGAGGTGATCACGGGTATATACTATATACTTTATACATGATACATGTGGAGACTAAAGTCGGGTCGGCTGGTGGAGCACCCGCGAGTGGATCTTTGAGGCGGAGCGGCAGGGCAGGTTGAGACCGCCTAGGAGAGAGGTGGGCCTGGCCCTGTTCGGTGTTCGCGGATACTTAACATGCTTAACGAGATCTTGGTATTTGATCTGAGTTGGCTACGAGCCTATACGCACTAACCATCTACGCGGGAGTAGTTATGGGTATCCCGACGTCGTGGTATCAACCGAAGCACTTCAGACGTCAGCGACGGAGCGGCGCGCGCCGGATTGGAACGTAAGCCTGCTCTTGTATTAAGGGGGCTAGTTCTGCTTCCGGCCGCCCTCGCAACGTGCAGGTGTGCTATGGGCGATGGGCCCAGACCCCTGTGCGCTTAGGTTTAGACCGGCGTGCTGGCCTCTCTGTTTTGCCTAGGTGGGGCTGCGACGTGTTGATCTTCCGCGGCCGGGCATGACCAAGGAAAGTGTGTCCGGCCAAATGGGATCAAGCGTGTTGGGTTATGTGGTGCACCCCTGCAGGGAAGTTAATCTATTCGAATAGCCGTGATCTTCGGTAACAGGACGACTTGGAGTTGTACCTTGACCTTATGACAACTAGAACCGGATACTTAATAAAACACACCCTTCCAAGTGCCAGATACAACCGGTGGTCGCTCTCCCTCAGGGATACGAGGGGAGGATCGCCGGGTAGGATATGCTATGCGATGCTACTTGGAGGACTTCGACCTACCCTCTTCTGCCTGTTGCAAGACGAAGGTGACCAGAAGCGTAGTCTTCGATAAGACTAGCTATCCCCCCTTATTCTGGCATTCTGCAGTTCAGTCCACTGATATGGCCCTTTACACATATACCCATGCATATGTAGTGTAGTTCCTTGCTTGCGAGTACTTTGGATGAGTACTCACGGTTGCTTTCTCCCCCCTTTTTTTTCCCTTTCCCTTCTTTCTGGTTGTCGCAACCAGATGCTGGAGTCCAGGAGCCAGACGCCACCGTCGACGACGACCCCTACTACACCGGAGGTGCCTACTACTACGTGCTGCCCGCTGACGACGACCTGGAGTAGTTTAGGAGGATCCCAGGCAGGAGGCCTGCGCCTCTTTCGATCTGTATCCCAGTTTGTGCTAGCCTTCTTAAGGCAACTTGTTTAACTTATGTCTGTACTCAGATATTGTTGCTTCCGCTGACTCGTCTATGATCGAGCACTTGTATTCGAGCCCTCGAGGCCCCTGGCTTGTATTATGATGCTTGTATGACTTATTTTATTTGTAGAGTTGTGTTGTGATATCTTCCCGTGAGTCCCTGATCTTGATCGTACACATTTGCGTGCATGATTAGTGTACGATTGAATCGGGGGCATCACAAGTTGGTATCAGAGCCGACTGCCTGTAGGAATCCCCCTTCCAACTCCTTGGCCGAAGTCGAGTCTAGACTTTACAAAACTTTTACTGACATGGCTGTGCGACCCATGGGCCCACGTCGCCATTGGGTGGTATTAGGATCTTTTACTCCTCGACCTTTACTCTGGGATTCTGAACTCTCTTCTATTCGGGTTAAACGATTTTTACAAAAATCTAACATTAGGTTCTCGAAAATACTTTCTCCCGGAGAGGCCCTTCAGTCCAGATGATCACCGACTGCACCAGAAGATTTCGAAGATACTCTCCGATTTTCTCTTGAGACCTTGTGCCCGTTGCCTTTGCAATTCCCTACCACTGAAATATCCCTATGGATAAATACTTACACCTGTCGTGCTTACTTTTATTCTCAGTCGATCTTGTTATTACAAGATACCCTGAGAGTATTTTGTGCCTACTGCCTTGCAGTTCTTTGCCACCTGAATACCCCTAAGAATAACTTCTCGCACCTTCCGAGTATCCGCTCATCCCAGTTGTTCAGGTGTTTCACAAAAGTCTTTGAAATACTATTCAATCCTCCGAAATCCTTAGCAGCTTTATTTCTCTGCAAATACTTGTCTGCTAGCATTATGGATGCTTCCCATATATCTGGCAATATTCACTAGTATCTTTTGACACCGTCATTTTGATCCTATTGATTCAACATGTGTGCGAATGCACACAATCATCTATCAACCCTTCTAACTTATCTTTCCGACTGAGACATCATTTTTGAACATGAGCTGGTTCTCGACCAAACTATTTGTCGCCAATTGTGCCTCTGGTTTATCCAACTTATCCATCCTTGGTCAGAGCGACTGCTTCTGAACCTTTGTTTTGGAAATCGTAATTCCTTTGTTATCTAAGCATCGAATTATTCCAATGTTCTATAATATGATGCCCGTGCATTCTTTCTGGAGTACCGATACTCACATCAGCTCTGTTGTGGATCGCCCGATCCATTGTTGGATTTCATCTGACATCGTCCTTCATATTCAATCACTTTGGAAGTTCTTTCTCCATTGGTAAATCCTACCCTCTGATTGACCAACCATGCTCTGCTTTCGAGCTGGTAGTATTTACTATTGAAGCTTGTGGTATATGTTTCCATGATACCCTGACGGGTTGAACCTATGCCTTCCTTTATATGTGTGAACTCGGAAGTTTTCACGAGTCATATTCATCTGGTATTTCACCAGGTAAAACTTTCAACACTAATGCCTTTATCAAAGCGAGAAGTGAATGGAAGGTTATACATTGAAAAAGTGGGAGTCGACCTTGAACTTTGTGTTCATGCCCATGGACACGATGTAGATCCTATCATGGAAACTTCTTGTAATAATAACTATTTTCTTGATAAATATCATCTGGTATCTGTGAATTGATCCTTCGCAACCGTGGTTCCGACCATGTTTGTTCTCCCTTGATTCTATTTCTCAGACAAGTTAGAGTACTTGTCTTCTGCAGAGCATTACCCTAGTCCAACCTCTACTTTGATCTGCCGTTGAGTATTACCCCTCTGGTATCTCGAGATTATCATGGAACTGCATAACTTCTTATGAGTTCTTCATCAAGTGCTACCTTCCCACTGATTCCAATTTTTCACGGGCTTTGAGTTATTAAACACTCAAAGACACCGATAACTGAACCGAGTCCGCACTACGGTTCAACAACTCTCCATTAAGCTTCTATAAGTACGAGTTTGTACCCGATCACGCCATTCCTAGCCTGTTTGGCTATATCATTGTCTTGATGATTTCAAACTGTGCCACCTGGTCCTTATTCCAGGAGCACCAGTTTCGACGATGAGCTAAGCTTACGTCGATCTTCCTCGTCATACCATTTCTCCTTGACCAACAAACTTGATTTCGAGTTTGTGTCGTACCCTTGGTTCCAATAACCTTTCGCTTCGCCAATTCCTTTGACTTGATGTCATTGCCGATCGATTACATCTTGAAATCTCTCGACAACTGTATCGTGATCATCATCAAACATCCTAAGCTCTTCCAAGATATATATCGAATTCTTGATGGGTAATACCATCCTTGCCCCTCGATGATTCGTGTTATCATCGACCAATTTATTGCCCTCCGTTCAACACAAACTTGTTCGTGTTTTGTGTTATACCTTGAGATCCTTGCTACCCAGCAGTTGTTCTTCTTTACCTTGGAAGTATTACCATCTTTAATGTCAAGATTGTCGTGAGAATTTCACCACCTCCTAAGAATTCTTGATACAGGTGATACTTTTTGCCATATCCGTTCATTCCTTGGTCCCCGTGTTGTTTCTAACCGAAAAACCGACCATTGAACTATGTTGTGCGACTTCAAAACTTCTAGCAACCCTATTGCTTTGAATTTAATGATCGATAGCTCATTCTTAGGCTGTTGGTTACTGAATCGTCTCTCTAACAGTGATCTTGCTGCCTAAGGTCATATTCGGGCACACCTTTCAACTAATGATTGTTGGTGTATGTTTTCCTCGAGCATACAACATTATATCATTTGAATTGACAAGTGTCATCTTCTTGTTCACATTATTGTGGAAATCCATCCGTTTGGAATTCTCGATGAATTGTCGCTGAGCCCATCAGCCACCTCCTCATCCTCTCCTTGGTTTAATGATGAACTATTGTTTCAGGAACCCGCTCCCATAGTTCAATTTCCCGAGAATCTTGCAATGTCATTTCGTCGATATGTGTCGCACCTTTTCTTCTCGGACATCCTGAGTCTGAGGTATCATGACACCAATCGGATCTGAATCTCGGTCAGATATGATGGTTGGAACATATTTGCAAGAGTTATAACATTGGTCCTTATATGACCCGGTAAGGTGATGTCATGCCTAGCACACCTGGCCGGAGGACCTATCATTATAATTTCTTTTGCAAGGATAACCATTCTTCCTGGAGAAAATTGTAAGACTTATTCTATAAGTTGTTCCTGATGGATCCTTTGAGTTTCCAAAGTCTGATCTTCACCTGATGACCATGTCAATGCTATCTTGAAGCATGTCGGTTATACTCTGATTTTCAACAAGAACATTTGAAGCCCAATGCTAAATGTTTCCTGCTCAATTATCCAAACACCGTTGTATGGGTAACGTCATGAAATTCTCTCCCCTCACCTAGAGGATTTTCTACGTTATATCCTATCGTGGATATCATGCTCTGCTTGTCCTTGGGAAGGATATACCCCTGAAATATGTGTTTAAACACATTTTTCCTTTCCATTGTTCTATTTAACGTAATGATCACATTTTCCTTTCCATTGGTCTGTTTGACCTGTCTTGTGATCTATATAATCTAAGTAGTAATAATTCACTGCTTACGTAAACACATCGATGTACAACTCTGTCAGTGAGACCCCGTTTCTACTGTTGATGACATTCCGGTAGCCACCGATCGACGAGAACTTTGCCTATTGGTCCGCCTCGTGCAACGAGCAGGAAAATGGTTCTCTTCGTCCCTCGCCCTTGGTACCAACGTTGTTGCCGACATAACTGACATGGTACTCTCTGACATGCCTTGCTATCATGACCGTGCAAGATGTCACTACTCCTATAAAAAAACCACATGGTGGGCCCATAACCCACAGTTCCATAGGATCGAAACCTGACTGTCCTGTACACCCCCTGTTCCCATAATCATTCATCGTGCGTGGCCTCATATGTAATTCACGAGCCACCTTTCGATGAGATCACCTATTCTTGAGTCAGACACAATACCTATTCCCGTTGCTCTGAACCCCTCTCATACTCTATTTCAGGCATCGAACGTTTACCTATCCGCTTGAAGTTTCTCATGCCTACTTATATCTCTCTCGATGTATTTCCTAAGTTCCAACTCGAGAGGTACTCTTATGCTCATTCCTGGGTTAACCCCAGGTTATTACCCTTATAACATTATGTCGTTGCCGAGCTGCCCCTTTCATATTCTAAAGTGCGATGGAGTTCTTGAAGAAAGGAAGACAACTTCAGCATGATGACCCGAAGCAGAGAAATGAAGACCTCAACGTAATGGACCGACCTCTTCGAGAAGAGCGACCAAGACCGAGAACGCTCACTAGAAATGCGTAACCAGAACTTCCTCCTTTACTCCGCCTCTTAAATCTCGGGACGAGATTTCTTGTAGTGGAGGAGAATTGTGACGCCCGGATAGTTAAGCTACAGTGAACATCCGCTAATGATGCCACGTCACCTCGGATTACTGTTGATAAACTCGCGCCAGTTCGAAACCCAGTTCAAACTTTAAAAATCAAGCAAACAATAAAAGTTTTCAAATTTTAAAACTAAAAATAAAAGAAACAACAAATAAAAAGAGACAAGAAAAAATAAAAACAGAAAACAAAACTAACAAAGAACAAAAAAAAAGA
>NC_041390.1:569735665-569736397 GCF_002162155.2 Triticum dicoccoides | reverse complement strand
CTCTCCCCCACCCCCTCGCTCTGGATCTGAATCGGAGGAGCCCGATCCCCATCTCCCTCGCTCGACGCCCGCCACCGCCGGACTCCACCCCGTCGAACGCCGCCCCCTGCCTCCTCCCAGGCCCCCCCACTCGACTGGATCGGGGAGGGGCCAGGTCCCGCGCCGCCCCAGCGCGCCTCGATGCCGGCGCCCACCTGCGCCTTCACCCATCATCGCCGGACAGCCGCCACCTCGTCCTCTCCCTCGTCGGACCCCCCCGACCGCCGTCAAGCCCACTGCCCCAAACCCCTACGGCCACAGTGAGCATCGCCCCTCTCCTCTCCCCCTGCTTCGCTCTGTCACCGTTGAGTTCGTCCCCGCGCTCGGCCGCCATGGCCGGAGCTCGCTCCGCGCCGTCCCCAACCCCGTCGTTGGTCCTCGCCTCGTGCGCCGTCATCGACGTCGCCACGACGCCGCGCCCCTCCTTTCTCCCCTGTCTCGCCATAGCCGCGCCGGCCTCGTGTCGTGCGCGCCCACCCGCGCCCCGTGGCCGCGTCCTCGGTCATCGCTGTCGGCCCCCGCATCCGTCCGCCCTTGCTCACCGCGGCCCGCAACTGCCGTTGGTGCAATCCACGGCCGCCGCCTCTGCCCCCTCGCCCGCGGCCACGCTGACCTCCCTCCCGCGCCCCTTTTCGTGTGCGCCGCTCGCTCCCTTGGCCGCACCCGTCGGCGGCCACCCCCGCCGCGCCCGTC